>NW_026973053.1:0-103128 GCF_036711695.1 Zophobas morio | reverse complement strand
ATGCAGAATCGACTCAGAATAGGAAAAGGAGACGTTTAGGTCAATTTTATGCATTCTGGCGTTCGTAGATACAAGAAAACTCTTAAAATTCTTCAGAAACGTCACTTTTGAAGTGTTTTCTTGTACTTTTAAGCCACTCAGATACCCTACGGGCTCGGAAAGTGCAACGAAACCATCAAATTTTAGCTAGAAACTGTATTTTTGTCGATTTTTATTGAATTTGAACTATATTTCAACGTTTTTTGATGGTTCTGAGCCACCAAACACACTTAAAGCATGCAGAATCGACTCAGAATAGGAAAAGGAGACGTTTAGGTCAATTTTATGCATTCTGGCGTTCGTAGATACAAGAAAACTGTTAAAATTCTTCAGAAACGTCACTTTTGAAGTGTTTTCTTGTACTTTTAAGCCACTCAGATACCCTACGGGCTCGGAAAGTGCAACGAAACCATCAAATTTTAGCTAGAAACTGTATTTTTGTCGATTTTTATTGAATTTGAACTATATTTCAACGTTTTTTGATGGTTCTGAGCCACCAAACACACTTAAAGCATGCAGAATCGACTCAGAATAGGAAAAGGAGACGTTTAGGTCAATTTTATGCATTCTGGCGTTCGTAGATACAAGAAAACTGTTAAAATTCTTCAGAAACGTCACTTTTGAAGTGTTTTCTTGTACTTTTAAGCCACTCAGATACCCTACGGGCTCGGAAAGTGCAACGAAACCATCAAATTTTAGCTAGAAACTGTATTTTTGTCGATTTTTATTGAATTTGAACTATATTTCAACGTTTTTTGATGGTTCTGAGCCACCAAACACACTTAAAGCATGCAGAATCGACTCAGAATAGGAAAAGGAGACGTTTAGGTCAATTTTATGCATTCTGGCGTTCGTAGATACAAGAAAACTGTTAAAATTCTTCAGAAACGTCACTTTTGAAGTGTTTTCTTGTACTTTTAAGCCACTCAGATACCCTATGGGCTCGGAAAGTGCAACGAAACCATCAAATTTTAGCTAGAAACTGTATTTTGGTCGATTTTTATTGAATTTGAACTATATTTCAACGTTTTTTGATGGTTCTGAGCCACCAAACACACTTAAAGCATGCAGAATCGACTCAGAATAGGAAAAGGAGACGTTTAGGTCAATTTTATGCATTCTGGCGTTCGTAGATACAAGAAAACTGTTAAAATTCTTCAGAAACGTCACTTTTGAAGTGTTTTCTTGTACTTTTAAGCCACTCAGATACCCAACGGGCTCGGAAAGTGCAACGAAACCATCAAATTTTAGCTAGAAACTGTATTTTTGTCGATTTTTATTGAATTTGAACTATATTTCAACGTTTTTTGATGGTTCTGAGCCACCAAACACACTTAAAGCATGCAGAATCGACTCAGAATAGGAAAAGGAGACGTTTAGGTCAATTTTATGCATTCTGGCGTTCGTAGATACAAGAAAACTGTTAAAATTCTTCAGAAACGTCACTTTTGAAGTGTTTTCTTGTACTTTTAAGCCACTCAGATACCCTACGGGCTCGGAAAGTGCAACGAAACCATCAAATTTTAGCTAGAAACTGTATTTTTGTCGATTTTTATTGAATTTGAACTATATTTCAACGTTTTTTGATGGTTCTGAGCCACCAAACACACTTAAAGCATGCAGAATCGACACAGAATAGGAAAAGGAGACGTTTAGGTCAATTTTATGCATTCTGGCGTTCGTAGATACAAGAAAACTGTTAAAATTCTTCAGAAACGTCACTTTTGAAGTGTTTTCTTGTACTTTTAAGCCACTCAGATACCCTATGGGCTCGGAAAGTGCAACGAAACCATCAAATTTTAGCTAGAAACTGTATTTTTGTCGATTTTTATTGAATTTGAACTATATTTCAACGTTTTTTGATGGTTCTGAGCCACCAAACACACTTAAAGCATGCAGAATCGACTCAGAATAGGGAAAGGAGACATTTAGGTCAATTTTATGCATTCTGGCGTTCGTAGATACAAGAAAACTGTTAAAATTCTTCAGAAACGTCACTTTTGAAGTGTTTTCTTGTACTTTTAAGCCACTCAGATACCCTACGGGCTCGGAAAGTGCAACGAAACCATCAAATTTTAGCTAGAAACTGTATTTTTGTCGATTTTTATTGAATTTGAACTATATTTCAACGTTTTTTGATGGTTCTGAGCCACCAAACACACTTAAAGCATGCAGAATCGACTCAGAATAGGAAAAGAAGACGTTTAGGTCAATTTTATGCATTCTGGCGTTCGTAGATACAAGAAAACTGTTAAAATTCTTCAGAAACGTCACTTTTGAAGTGTTTTCTTGTACTTTTAAGCCACTCAGATACCCTACGGGCTCGGAAAGTGCAACGAAACCATCAAATTTTAGCTAGAAACTGTATTTTTGTCGATTTTTATTGAATTTGAACTATATTTCAACGTTTTTTGATGGTTCTGAGCCACCAAACACACTTAAAGCATGCAGAATCGACTCAGAATAGGAAAAGGAGACGTTTAGGTCAAGTTTATGCATTCTGGCGTTCGTAGATACAAGAAAACTGTTAAAATTCTTCAGAAACGTCACTTTTGAAGTGTTTTCTTGTACTTTTAAGCCACTCAGATACCCTATGGGCTCGGAAAGTGCAACGAAACCATCAAATTTTAGCTAGAAACTGTATTTTTGTCGATTTTTATTGAATTTGAACTATATTTCAACGTTTTTTGATGGTTCTGAGCCACCAAACACACTTAAAGCATGCAGAATCGACTCAGAATAGGGAAAGGAGACGTTTAGGTCAATTTTATGCATTCTGGCGTTCGTAGATACAAGAAAACTGTTAAAATTCTTCAGAAACGTCACTTTTGAAGTGTTTTCTTGTACTTTTAAGCCACTCAGATACCCTACGGGCTCGGAAAGTGCAACGAAACCATCAAATTTTAGCTAGAAACTGTATTTTTGTCGATTTTTATTGAATTTGAACTATATTTCAACGTTTTTTGATGGTTCTGAGCCACCAAACACACTTAAAGCATGCAGAATCGACTCAGAATAGGAAAAGGAGACGGTTAGGTCAATTTTATGCATTCTGGCGTTCGTAGATACAAGAAAACTGTTAAAATTCTTCAGAAACGTCACTTTTGAAGTGTTTTCTTGTACTTTTAAGCCACTCAGATACCCTACGGGCTCGGAAAGTGCAACGAAACCATCAAATTTTAGCTAGAAACTGTATTTTTGTCGATTTTTATTGAATTTGAACTATATTTCAACGTTTTTTGATGGTTCTGAGCCACCAAACACACTTAAAGCATGCAGAATCGACTCAGAATAGGAAAAGGAGACGTTTAGGTCAATTTTATGCATTCTGGCGTTCGTAGATACAAGAAAACTGTTAAAATTCTTCAGAAACGTCACTTTTGAAGTGTTTTCTTGTACTTTTAAGCCACTCAGATACCCTACGGGCTCGGAAAGTGCAACGAAACCATCAAATTTTAGCTAGAAACTGTATTTTTGTCGATTTTTATTGAATTTGAACTATATTTCAACGTTTTTTGATGGTTCTGAGCCACCAAACACACTTAAAGCATGCAGAATCGACTCAGAATAGGAAAAGGAGACGTTTAGGTCAATTTTATGCATTCTGGCGTTCGTAGATACAAGAAAACTGTTAAAATTCTTCAGAAACGTCACTTTTGAAGTGTTTTCTTGTACTTTTAAGCCACTCAGATACCCTACGGGCTCGGAAAGTGCAACGAAACCATCAAATTTTAGCTAGAAACTGTATTTTTGTCGATTTTTATTGAATTTGAACTATATTTCAACGTTTTTTGATGGTTCTGAGCCACCAAACACACTTAAAGCATGCAGAATCGACTCAGAATAGGAAAAGGAGACGTTTAGGTCAATTTTATGCATTCTGGCGTTCGTAGATACAAGAAAACTGTTAAAATTCTTCAGAAACGTCACTTTTGAAGTGTTTTCTTGTACTTTTAAGCCACTCAGATACCCTACGGGCTCGGAAAGTGCAACGAAACCATCAAATTTTAGCTAGAAACTGTATTTTTGTCGATTTTTATTGAATTTGAACTATATTTCAACGTTTTTTGATGGTTCTGAGCCACCAAACACACTTAAAGCATGCAGAATCGACTCAGAATAGGAAAAGGAGACGTTTAGGTCAATTTTATGCATTCTGGCGTTCGTAGATACAAGAAAACTGTTAAAATTCTTCAGAAACGTCACTTTTGAAGTGTTTTCTTGTACTTTTAAGCCACTCAGATACCCTACGGGCTCGGAAAGTGCAACGAAACCATCAAATTTTAGCTAGAAACTGTATTTTTGTCGATTTTTATTGAATTTGAACTATATTTCAACGTTTTTTGATGGTTCTGAGCCACCAAACACACTTAAAGCATGCAGAATCGACTCAGAATAGGAAAAGGAGACGTTTAGGTCAATTTTATGCATTCTGGCGTTCGTAGATACAAGAAAACTGTTAAAATTCTTCAGAAACGTCACTTTTGAAGTGTTTTCTTGTACTTTTAAGCCACTCAGATACCCTACGGGCTCGGAAAGTGCAACGAAACCATCAAATTTTAGCTAGAAACTGTATTTTTGTCGATTTTTATTGAATTTGAACTATATTTCAACGTTTTTTGATGGTTCTGAGCCACCAAACACACTTAAAGCATGCAGAATCGACTCAGAATAGGAAAAGGAGACGTTTAGGTCAATTTTATGCATTCTGGCGTTCGTAGATACAAGAAAACTGTTAAAATTCTTCAGAAACGTCACTTTTGAAGTGTTTTCTTGTACTTTTAAGCCACTCAGATACCCTACGGGCTCGGAAAGTGCAACGAAACCATCAAATTTTAGCTAGAAACTGTATTTTTGTCGATTTTTATTGAATTTGAACTATATTTCAACGTTTTTTGATGGTTCTGAGCCACCAAACACACTTAAAGCATGCAGAATCGACTCAGAATAGGAAAAGGAGACGTTTAGGTCAATTTTATGCATTCTGGCGTTCGTAGATACAAGAAAACTGTTAAAATTCTTCAGAAACGTCACTTTTGAAGTGTTTTCTTGTACTTTTAAGCCACTCAGATACCCTACGGGCTCGGAAAGTGCAACGAAACCATCAAATTTTAGCTAGAAACTGTATTTTTGTCGATTTTTATTGAATTTGAACTATATTTCAACGTTTTTTGATGGTTCTGAGCCACCAAACACACTTAAAGCATGCAGAATCGACTCAGAATAGGAAAAGGAGACGTTTAGGTCAATTTTATGCATTCTGGCGTTCGTAGATACAAGAAAACTGTTAAAATTCTTCAGAAACGTCACTTTTGAAGTGTTTTCTTGTACTTTTAAGCCACTCAGATACCCTACGGGCTCGGAAAGTGCAACGAAACCATCAAATTTTAGCTAGAAACTGTATTTTTGTCGATTTTTATTGAATTTGAACTATATTTCAACGTTTTTTGATGGTTCTGAGCCACCAAACACACTTAAAGCATGCAGAATCGACTCAGAATAGGAAAAGGAGACGTTTAGGTCAATTTTATGCATTCTGGCGTTCGTAGATACAAGAAAACTGTTAAAATTCTTCAGAAACGTCACTTTTGAAGTGTTTTCTTGTACTTTTAAGCCACTCAGATACCCTACGGGCTCGGAAAGTGCAACGAAACCATCAAATTTTAGCTAGAAACTGTATTTTTGTCGATTTTTATTGAATTTGAACTATATTTCAACGTTTTTTGATGGTTCTGAGCCACCAAACACACTTAAAGCATGCAGAATCGACTCAGAATAGGAAAAGGAGACGTTTAGGTCAATTTTATGCATTCTGGCGTTCGTAGATACAAGAAAACTGTTAAAATTCTTCAGAAACGTCACTTTTGAAGTGTTTTCTTGTACTTTTAAGCCACTCAGATACCCTACGGGCTCGGAAAGTGCAACGAAACCATCAAATTTTAGCTAGAAACTGTATTTTTGTCGATTTTTATTGAATTTGAACTATATTTCAACGTTTTTTGATGGTTCTGAGCCACCAAACACACTTAAAGCATGCAGAATCGACTCAGAATAGGAAAAGGAGACGTTTAGGTCAATTTTATGCATTCTGGCGTTCGTAGATACAAGAAAACTGTTAAAATTCTTCAGAAACGTCACTTTTGAAGTGTTTTCTTGTACTTTTAAGCCACTCAGATACCCTACGGGCTCGGAAAGTGCAACGAAACCATCAAATTTTAGCTAGAAACTGTATTTTTGTCGATTTTTATTGAATTTGAACTATATTTCAACGTTTTTTGATGGTTCTGAGCCACCAAACACACTTAAAGCATGCAGAATCGACTCAGAATAGGAAAAGGAGACGTTTAGGTCAATTTTATGCATTCTGGCGTTCGTAGATACAAGAAAACTGTTAAAATTCTTCAGAAACGTCACTTTTGAAGTGTTTTCTTGTACTTTTAAGCCACTCAGATACCCTACGGGCTCGGAAAGTGCAACGAAACCATCAAATTTTAGCTAGAAACTGTATTTTTGTCGATTTTTATTGAATTTGAACTATATTTCAACGTTTTTTGATGGTTCTGAGCCACCAAACACACTTAAAGCATGCAGAATCGACTCAGAATAGGAAAAGGAGACGTTTAGGTCAATTTTATGCATTCTGGCGTTCGTAGATACAAGAAAACTGTTAAAATTCTTCAGAAACGTCACTTTTGAAGTGTTTTCTTGTACTTTTAAGCCACTCGGATACCCTACGGGCTCGGAAAGTGCAACGAAACCATCAAATTTTAGCTAGAAACTGTATTTTTGTCGATTTTTATTGAATTTGAACTATATTTCAACGTTTTTTGATGGTTCTGAGCCACCAAACACACTTAAAGCATGCAGAATCGACTCAGAATAGGAAAAGGAGACGTTTAGGTCAATTTTATGCATTCTGGCGTTCGTAGATACAAGAAAACTGTTAAAATTCTTCAGAAACGTCACTTTTGAAGTGTTTTCTTGTACTTTTAAGCCACTCAGATACCCTACGGGCTCGGAAAGTGCAACGAAACCATCAAATTTTAGCTAGAAACTGTATTTTTGTCGATTTTTATTGAATTTGAACTATATTTCAACGTTTTTTGATGGTTCTGAGCCACCAAACACACTTAAAGCATGCAGAATCGACTCAGAATAGGAAAAGGAGACGTTTAGGTCAATTTTATGCATTCTGGCGTTCGTAGATACAAGAAAACTGTTAAAATTCTTCAGAAACGTCACTTTTGAAGTGTTTTCTTGTACTTTTAAGCCACTCAGATACCCTACGGGCTCGGAAAGTGCAACGAAACCATCAAATTTTAGCTAGAAACTGTATTTTTGTCGATTTTTATTGAATTTGAACTATATTTCAACGTTTTTTGATGGTTCTGAGCCACCAAACACACTTAAAGCATGCAGAATCGACTCAGAATAGGAAAAGGAGACGTTTAGGTCAATTTTATGCATTCTGGCGTTCGTAGATACAAGAAAACTGTTAAAATTCTTCAGAAACGTCACTTTTGAAGTGTTTTCTTGTACTTTTAAGCCACTCAGATACCCTACGGGCTCGGAAAGTGCAACGAAACCATCAAATTTTAGCTAGAAACTGTATTTTTGTCGATTTTTATTGAATTTGAACTATATTTCAACGTTTTTTGATGGTTCTGAGCCACCAAACACACTTAAAGCATGCAGAATCGACTCAGAATAGGAAAAGGAGACGTTTAGGTCAATTTTATGCATTCTGGCGTTCGTAGATACAAGAAAACTGTTAAAATTCTTCAGAAACGTCACTTTTGAAGTGTTTTCTTGTACTTTTAAGCCACTCAGATACCCTACGGGCTCGGAAAGTGCAACGAAACCATCAAATTTTAGCTAGAAACTGTATTTTTGTCGATTTTTATTGAATTTGAACTATATTTCAACGTTTTTTGATGGTTCTGAGCCACCAAACACACTTAAAGCATGCAGAATCGACTCAGAATAGGAAAAGGAGACGTTTAGGTCAATTTTATGCATTCTGGCGTTCGTAGATACAAGAAAACTGTTAAAATTCTTCAGAAACGTCACTTTTGAAGTGTTTTCTTGTACTTTTAAGCCACTCAGATACCCTACGGGCTCGGAAAGTGCAACGAAACCATCAAATTTTAGCTAGAAACTGTATTTTTGTCGATTTTTATTGAATTTGAACTATATTTCAACGTTTTTTGATGGTTCTGAGCCACCAAACACACTTAAAGCATGCAGAATCGACTCAGAATAGGAAAAGGAGACGTTTAGGTCAATTTTATGCATTCTGGCGTTCGTAGATACAAGAAAACTGTTAAAATTCTTCAGAAACGTCACTTTTGAAGTGTTTTCTTGTACTTTTAAGCCACTCAGATACCCTACGGGCTCGGAAAGTGCAACGAAACCATCAAATTTTAGCTAGAAACTGTATTTTTGTCGATTTTTATTGAATTTGAACTATATTTCAACGTTTTTTGATGGTTCTGAGCCACCAAACACACTTAAAGCATGCAGAATCGACTCAGAATAGGAAAAGGAGACGTTTAGGTCAATTTTATGCATTCTGGCGTTCGTAGATACAAGAAAACTGTTAAAATTCTTCAGAAACGTCACTTTTGAAGTGTTTTCTTGTACTTTTAAGCCACTCAGATACCCTACGGGCTCGGAAAGTGCAACGAAACCATCAAATTTTAGCTAGAAACTGTATTTTTGTCGATTTTTATTGAATTTGAACTATATTTCAACGTTTTTTGATGGTTCTGAGCCACCAAACACACTTAAAGCATGCAGAATCGACTCAGAATAGGAAAAGGAGACGTTTAGGTCAATTTTATGCATTCTGGCGTTCGTAGATACAAGAAAACTGTTAAAATTCTTCAGAAACGTCACTTTTGAAGTGTTTTCTTGTACTTTTAAGCCACTCAGATACCCTACGGGCTCGGAAAGTGCAACGAAACCATCAAATTTTAGCTAGAAACTGTATTTTTGTCGATTTTTATTGAATTTGAACTATATTTCAACGTTTTTTGATGGTTCTGAGCCACCAAACACACTTAAAGCATGCAGAATCGACTCAGAATAGGAAAAGGAGACGTTTAGGTCAATTTTATGCATTCTGGCGTTCGTAGATACAAGAAAACTGTTAAAATTCTTCAGAAACGTCACTTTTGAAGTGTTTTCTTGTACTTTTAAGCCACTCAGATACCCTACGGGCTCGGAAAGTGCAACGAAACCATCAAATTTTAGCTAGAAACTGTATTTTTGTCGATTTTTATTGAATTTGAACTATATTTCAACGTTTTTTGATGGTTCTGAGCCACCAAACACACTTAAAGCATGCAGAATCGACTCAGAATAGGAAAAGGAGACGTTTAGGTCAATTTTATGCATTCTGGCGTTCGTAGATACAAGAAAACTGTTAAAATTCTTCAGAAACGTCACTTTTGAAGTGTTTTCTTGTACTTTTAAGCCACTCAGATACCCTACGGGCTCGGAAAGTGCAACGAAACCATCAAATTTTAGCTAGAAACTGTATTTTTGTCGATTTTTATTGAATTTGAACTATATTTCAACGTTTTTTGATGGTTCTGAGCCACCAAACACACTTAAAGCATGCAGAATCGACTCAGAATAGGAAAAGGAGACGTTTAGGTCAATTTTATGCATTCTGGCGTTCGTAGATACAAGAAAACTGTTAAAATTCTTCAGAAACGTCACTTTTGAAGTGTTTTCTTGTACTTTTAAGCCACTCAGATACCCTACGGGCTCGGAAAGTGCAACGAAACCATCAAATTTTAGCTAGAAACTGTATTTTTGTCGATTTTTATTGAATTTGAACTATATTTCAACGTTTTTTGATGGTTCTGAGCCACCAAACACACTTAAAGCATGCAGAATCGACTCAGAATAGGAAAAGGAGACGTTTAGGTCAATTTTATGCATTCTGGCGTTCGTAGATACAAGAAAACTGTTAAAATTCTTCAGAAACGTCACTTTTGAAGTGTTTTCTTGTACTTTTAAGCCACTCAGATACCCTACGGGCTCGGAAAGTGCAACGAAACCATCAAATTTTAGCTAGAAACTGTATTTTTGTCGATTTTTATTGAATTTGAACTATATTTCAACGTTTTTTGATGGTTCTGAGCCACCAAACACACTTAAAGCATGCAGAATCGACTCAGAATAGGAAAAGGAGACGTTTAGGTCAATTTTATGCATTCTGGCGTTCGTAGATACAAGAAAACTGTTAAAATTCTTCAGAAACGTCACTTTTGAAGTGTTTTCTTGTACTTTTAAGCCACTCAGATACCCTACGGGCTCGGAAAGTGCAACGAAACCATCAAATTTTAGCTAGAAACTGTATTTTTGTCGATTTTTATTGAATTTGAACTATATTTCAACGTTTTTTGATGGTTCTGAGCCACCAAACACACTTAAAGCATGCAGAATCGACTCAGAATAGGAAAAGGAGACGTTTAGGTCAATTTTATGCATTCTGGCGTTCGTAGATACAAGAAAACTGTTAAAATTCTTCAGAAACGTCACTTTTGAAGTGTTTTCTTGTACTTTTAAGCCACTCAGATACCCTACGGGCTCGGAAAGTGCAACGAAACCATCAAATTTTAGCTAGAAACTGTATTTTTGTCGATTTTTATTGAATTTGAACTATATTTCAACGTTTTTTGATGGTTCTGAGCCACCAAACACACTTAAAGCATGCAGAATCGACTCAGAATAGGAAAAGGAGACGTTTAGGTCAATTTTATGCATTCTGGCGTTCGTAGATACAAGAAAACTGTTAAAATTCTTCAGAAACGTCACTTTTGAAGTGTTTTCTTGTACTTTTAAGCCACTCAGATACCCTACGGGCTCGGAAAGTGCAACGAAACCATCAAATTTTAGCTAGAAACTGTATTTTTGTCGATTTTTATTGAATTTGAACTATATTTCAACGTTTTTTGATGGTTCTGAGCCACCAAACACACTTAAAGCATGCAGAATCGACTCAGAATAGGAAAAGGAGACGTTTAGGTCAATTTTATGCATTCTGGCGTTCGTAGATACAAGAAAACTGTTAAAATTCTTCAGAAACGTCACTTTTGAAGTGTTTTCTTGTACTTTTAAGCCACTCAGATACCCTACGGGCTCGGAAAGTGCAACGAAACCATCAAATTTTAGCTAGAAACTGTATTTTTGTCGATTTTTATTGAATTTGAACTATATTTCAACGTTTTTTGATGGTTCTGAGCCACCAAACACACTTAAAGCATGCAGAATCGACTCAGAATAGGAAAAGGAGACGTTTAGGTCAATTTTATGCATTCTGGCGTTCGTAGATACAAGAAAACTGTTAAAATTCTTCAGAAACGTCACTTTTGAAGTGTTTTCTTGTACTTTTAAGCCACTCAGATACCCTACGGGCTCGGAAAGTGCAACGAAACCATCAAATTTTAGCTAGAAACTGTATTTTTGTCGATTTTTATTGAATTTGAACTATATTTCAACGTTTTTTGATGGTTCTGAGCCACCAAACACACTTAAAGCATGCAGAATCGACTCAGAATAGGAAAAGGAGACGTTTAGGTCAATTTTATGCATTCTGGCGTTCGTAGATACAAGAAAACTGTTAAAATTCTTCAGAAACGTCACTTTTGAAGTGTTTTCTTGTACTTTTAAGCCACTCAGATACCCTACGGGCTCGGAAAGTGCAACGAAACCATCAAATTTTAGCTAGAAACTGTATTTTTGTCGATTTTTATTGAATTTGAACTATATTTCAACGTTTTTTGATGGTTCTGAGCCACCAAACACACTTAAAGCATGCAGAATCGACTCAGAATAGGAAAAGGAGACGTTTAGGTCAATTTTATGCATTCTGGCGTTCGTAGATACAAGAAAACTGTTAAAATTCTTCAGAAACGTCACTTTTGAAGTGTTTTCTTGTACTTTTAAGCCACTCAGATACCCTACGGGCTCGGAAAGTGCAACGAAACCATCAAATTTTAGCTAGAAACTGTATTTTTGTCGATTTTTATTGAATTTGAACTATATTTCAACGTTTTTTGATGGTTCTGAGCCACCAAACACACTTAAAGCATGCAGAATCGACTCAGAATAGGAAAAGGAGACGTTTAGGTCAATTTTATGCATTCTGGCGTTCGTAGATACAAGAAAACTGTTAAAATTCTTCAGAAACGTCACTTTTGAAGTGTTTTCTTGTACTTTTAAGCCACTCAGATACCCTACGGGCTCGGAAAGTGCAACGAAACCATCAAATTTTAGCTAGAAACTGTATTTTTGTCGATTTTTATTGAATTTGAACTATATTTCAACGTTTTTTGATGGTTCTGAGCCACCAAACACACTTAAAGCATGCAGAATCGACTCAGAATAGGAAAAGGAGACGTTTAGGTCAATTTTATGCATTCTGGCGTTCGTAGATACAAGAAAACTGTTAAAATTCTTCAGAAACGTCACTTTTGAAGTGTTTTCTTGTACTTTTAAGCCACTCAGATACCCTACGGGCTCGGAAAGTGCAACGAAACCATCAAATTTTAGCTAGAAACTGTATTTTTGTCGATTTTTATTGAATTTGAACTATATTTCAACGTTTTTTGATGGTTCTGAGCCACCAAACACACTTAAAGCATGCAGAATCGACTCAGAATAGGAAAAGGAGACGTTTAGGTCAATTTTATGCATTCTGGCGTTCGTAGATACAAGAAAACTGTTAAAATTCTTCAGAAACGTCACTTTTGAAGTGTTTTCTTGTACTTTTAAGCCACTCAGATACCCTACGGGCTCGGAAAGTGCAACGAAACCATCAAATTTTAGCTAGAAACTGTATTTTTGTCGATTTTTATTGAATTTGAACTATATTTCAACGTTTTTTGATGGTTCTGAGCCACCAAACACACTTAAAGCATGCAGAATCGACTCAGAATAGGAAAAGGAGACGTTTAGGTCAATTTTATGCATTCTGGCGTTCGTAGATACAAGAAAACTGTTAAAATTCTTCAGAAACGTCACTTTTGAAGTGTTTTCTTGTACTTTTAAGCCACTCAGATACCCTACGGGCTCGGAAAGTGCAACGAAACCATCAAATTTTAGCTAGAAACTGTATTTTTGTCGATTTTTATTGAATTTGAACTATATTTCAACGTTTTTTGATGGTTCTGAGCCACCAAACACACTTAAAGCATGCAGAATCGACTCAGAATAGGAAAAGGAGACGTTTAGGTCAATTTTATGCATTCTGGCGTTCGTAGATACAAGAAAACTGTTAAAATTCTTCAGAAACGTCACTTTTGAAGTGTTTTCTTGTACTTTTAAGCCACTCAGATACCCTACGGGCTCGGAAAGTGCAACGAAACCATCAAATTTTAGCTAGAAACTGTATTTTTGTCGATTTTTATTGAATTTGAACTATATTTCAACGTTTTTTGATGGTTCTGAGCCACCAAACACACTTAAAGCATGCAGAATCGACTCAGAATAGGAAAAGGAGACGTTTAGGTCAATTTTATGCATTCTGGCGTTCGTAGATACAAGAAAACTGTTAAAATTCTTCAGAAACGTCACTTTTGAAGTGTTTTCTTGTACTTTTAAGCCACTCAGATACCCTACGGGCTCGGAAAGTGCAACGAAACCATCAAATTTTAGCTAGAAACTGTATTTTTGTCGATTTTTATTGAATTTGAACTATATTTCAACGTTTTTTGATGGTTCTGAGCCACCAAACACACTTAAAGCATGCAGAATCGACTCAGAATAGGAAAAGGAGACGTTTAGGTCAATTTTATGCATTCTGGCGTTCGTAGATACAAGAAAACTGTTAAAATTCTTCAGAAACGTCACTTTTGAAGTGTTTTCTTGTACTTTTAAGCCACTCAGATACCCTACGGGCTCGGAAAGTGCAACGAAACCATCAAATTTTAGCTAGAAACTGTATTTTTGTCGATTTTTATTGAATTTGAACTATATTTCAACGTTTTTTGATGGTTCTGAGCCACCAAACACACTTAAAGCATGCAGAATCGACTCAGAATAGGAAAAGGAGACGTTTAGGTCAATTTTATGCATTCTGGCGTTCGTAGATACAAGAAAACTGTTAAAATTCTTCAGAAACGTCACTTTTGAAGTGTTTTCTTGTACTTTTAAGCCACTCAGATACCCTACGGGCTCGGAAAGTGCAACGAAACCATCAAATTTTAGCTAGAAACTGTATTTTTGTCGATTTTTATTGAATTTGAACTATATTTCAACGTTTTTTGATGGTTCTGAGCCACCAAACACACTTAAAGCATGCAGAATCGACTCAGAATAGGAAAAGGAGACGTTTAGGTCAATTTTATGCATTCTGGCGTTCGTAGATACAAGAAAACTGTTATAATTCTTCAGAAACGTCACTTTTGAAGTGTTTTCTTGTACTTTTAAGCCACTCAGATACCCTACGGGCTCGGAAAGTGCAACGAAACCATCAAATTTTAGCTAGAAACTGTATTTTTGTCGATTTTTATTGAATTTGAACTATATTTCAACGTTTTTTGATGGTTCTGAGCCACCAAACACACTTAAAGCATGCAGAATCGACTCAGAATAGGAAAAGGAGACGTTTAGGTCAATTTTATGCATTCTGGCGTTCGTAGATACAAGAAAACTGTTAAAATTCTTCAGAAACGTCACTTTTGAAGTGTTTTCTTGTACTTTTAAGCCACTCAGATACCCTACGGGCTCGGAAAGTGCAACGAAACCATCAAATTTTAGCTAGAAACTGTATTTTTGTCGATTTTTATTGAATTTGAACTATATTTCAACGTTTTTTGATGGTTCTGAGCCACCAAACACACTTAAAGCATGCAGAATCGACTCAGAATAGGAAAAGGAGACGTTTAGGTCAATTTTATGCATTCTGGCGTTCGTAGATACAAGAAAACTGTTAAAATTCTTCAGAAACGTCACTTTTGAAGTGTTTTCTTGTACTTTTAAGCCACTCAGATACCCTACGGGCTCGGAAAGTGCAACGAAACCATCAAATTTTAGCTAGAAACTGTATTTTTGTCGATTTTTATTGAATTTGAACTATATTTCAACGTTTTTTGATGGTTCTGAGCCACCAAACACACTTAAAGCATGCAGAATCGACTCAGAATAGGAAAAGGAGACGTTTAGGTCAATTTTATGCATTCTGGCGTTCGTAGATACAAGAAAACTGTTAAAATTCTTCAGAAACGTCACTTTTGAAGTGTTTTCTTGTACTTTTAAGCCACTCAGATACCCTACGGGCTCGGAAAGTGCAACGAAACCATCAAATTTTAGCTAGAAACTGTATTTTTGTCGATTTTTATTGAATTTGAACTATATTTCAACGTTTTTTGATGGTTCTGAGCCACCAAACACACTTAAAGCATGCAGAATCGACTCAGAATAGGAAAAGGAGACGTTTAGGTCAATTTTATGCATTCTGGCGTTCGTAGATACAAGAAAACTGTTAAAATTCTTCAGAAACGTCACTTTTGAAGTGTTTTCTTGTACTTTTAAGCCACTCAGATACCCTACGGGCTCGGAAAGTGCAACGAAACCATCAAATTTTAGCTAGAAACTGTATTTTTGTCGATTTTTATTGAATTTGAACTATATTTCAACGTTTTTTGATGGTTCTGAGCCACCAAACACACTTAAAGCATGCAGAATCGACTCAGAATAGGAAAAGGAGACGTTTAGGTCAATTTTATGCATTCTGGCGTTCGTAGATACAAGAAAACTGTTAAAATTCTTCAGAAACGTCACTTTTGAAGTGTTTTCTTGTACTTTTAAGCCACTCAGATACCCTACGGGCTCGGAAAGTGCAACGAAACCATCAAATTTTAGCTAGAAACTGTATTTTTGTCGATTTTTATTGAATTTGAACTATATTTCAACGTTTTTTGATGGTTCTGAGCCACCAAACACACTTAAAGCATGCAGAATCGACTCAGAATAGGAAAAGGAGACGTTTAGGTCAATTTTATGCATTCTGGCGTTCGTAGATACAAGAAAACTGTTAAAATTCTTCAGAAACGTCACTTTTGAAGTGTTTTCTTGTACTTTTAAGCCACTCAGATACCCTACGGGCTCGGAAAGTGCAACGAAACCATCAAATTTTAGCTAGAAACTGTATTTTTGTCGATTTTTATTGAATTTGAACTATATTTCAACGTCTTTTGATGGTTCTGAGCCACCAAACACACTTAAAGCATGCAGAATCGACTCAGAATAGGAAAAGGAGACGTTTAGGTCAATTTTATGCATTCTGGCGTTCGTAGATACAAGAAAACTGTTAAAATTCTTCAGAAACGTCACTTTTGAAGTGTTTTCTTGTACTTTTAAGCCACTCAGATACCCTACGGGCTCGGAAAGTGCAACGAAACCATCAAATTTTAGCTAGAAACTGTATTTTTGTCGATTTTTATTGAATTTGAACTATATTTCAACGTTTTTTGATGGTTCTGAGCCACCAAACACACTTAACCTTTCGACTCCGAGGTGGGACACATTTGTGTCCCAGAAGCAGTTTTTAAGCAATATTTTTGTTAACAATTTTTTTTTTACTTTGGAATTTTCGCTAATTGTAGCGAATAACGTTTTTCATCTCCTGTATGAAATACAACATTTTATTGTATTCCACACAAATAAAATAAAATTAAAATATTAACTGGGACACAATTGTGTCCCACTTCGTCAACCAAGTATGTTACTCTGGGATCAGCTTTTCGGTGACGTGGTCCGTGCTACTATTGTGCAGACCACAATTTTTTTAGATTTGGTGTTAGCAGTGTGTGTACCTTACTTGTTAGTATGTTTAAAAGGAAAAAGCTAGATGTAACCAAAGAAGAAGTTCAAGCTACAGCTTTAGAATGCCGCTCTAGACGGTACACGAAACGGACTACAAATAAACTCAAATTAAAACTTTCTGTCAGATATAGAAGGGACTATCTATTAGAATTTGGACGTGAGCTACTAAAACCATATGCAGTAAACAGATTATCGTCTAAAGAACAACTACCAAAACGTATTGTGGATTCATTTATATTTTTGGTGCCTACAGAAGCGAATCAAAATCTTTCAAATAAAGGAACAAGGCCAATATCTTAGACCTCATGGCGATGTTCACTATGTACCTACGAGAAAAAAAGACAAAAGGACAAGAAATATTTGCAATATATGTCAATAACATCTGTGTAATACTGACTGCATTAAAAAAAACTATAATATGTATTAAAAATAAAAATAAAAAATAAAAATTAATTTAAAAGAATTATTTTGTTTCGTAACATTAAAAAAAAGTTCTCTCTGTGTCTAAATTTACTATATAGTGTATAATAAATTAGATGTTCGCGACTTTATAGGTGGGACACAATTGTGTCCCACCTCGTCAACCATGTAAGTTTTTTAACTCCGGAGTCGAAAGGTTAAAGCATGCAGAATCGACTCAGAATAGGAAAAGGAGACGTTTAGGTCAATTTTATGCATTCTGGCGTTCGTAGATACAAGAAAACTGTTAAAATTCTTCAGAAACGTCACTTTTGAAGTGTTTTCTTGTACTTTTAAGCCACTCAGATACCCTACGGGCTCGGAAAGTGCAACGAAACCATCAAATTTTAGCTAGAAACTGTATTTTTGTCGATTTTTATTGAATTTGAACTATATTTCAACGTTTTTTGATGGTTCTGAGCCACCAAACACACTTAAAGCATGCAGAATCGACTCAGAATAGGAAAAGGAGACGTTTAGGTCAATTTTATGCATTCTGGCGTTCGTAGATACAAGAAAACTGTTAAAATTCTTCAGAAACGTCACTTTTGAAGTGTTTTCTTGTACTTTTAAGCCACTCAGATACCCTACGGGCTCGGAAAGTGCAACGAAACCATCAAATTTTAGCTAGAAACTGTATTTTTGTCGATTTTTATTGAATTTGAACTATATTTCAACGTTTTTTGATGGTTCTGAGCCACCAAACACACTTAAAGCATGCAGAATCGACTCAGAATAGGAAAAGGAGACGTTTAGGTCAATTTTATGCATTCTGGCGTTCGTAGATACAAGAGAACTGTTAAAATTCTTCAGAAACGTCACTTTTGAAGTGTTTTCTTGTACTTTTAAGCCACTCAGATACCCTACGGGCTCGGAAAGTGCAACGAAACCATCAAATTTTAGCTAGAAACTGTATTTTTGTCGATTTTTATTGAATTTGAACTATATTTCAAAGTTTTTTGATGGTTCTGAGCCACCAAACACACTTAAAGCATGCAGAATCGACTCAGAATAGGAAAAGGAGACGTTTAGGTCAATTTTATGCATTCTGGCGTTCGTAGATACAAGAAAACTGTTAAAATTCTTCAGAAACGTCACTTTTGAAGTATTTTCTTGTACTTTTAAGCCACTCAGATACCCTACGGGCTCGGAAAGTGCAACGAAACCATCAAATTTTAGCTAGAAACTGTATTTTTGTCGATTTTTATTGAATTTGAACTATATTTCAACGTTTTTTGATGGTTCTGAGCCACCAAACACACTTAAAGCATGCAGAATCGACTCAGAATAGGAAAAGGAGACGTTTAGGTCAATTTTATGCATTCTGGCGTTCGTAGATACAAGAAAACTGTTAAAATTCTTCAGAAACGTCACTTTTGAAGTGTTTTCTTGTACTTTTAAGCCACTCAGATACCCTACGGGCTCGGAAAGTGCAACGAAACCATCAAATTTTAGCTAGAAACTGTATTTTTGTCGATTTTTATTGAATTTGAACTATATTTCAACGTTTTTTGATGGTTCTGAGCCACCAAACACACTTAAAGCATGCAGAATCGACTCAGAATAGGAAAAGGAGACGTTTAGGTCAATTTTATGCATTCTGGCGTTCGTAGATACAAGAAAACTGTTAAAATTCTTCAGAAACGTCACTTTTGAAGTGTTTTCTTGTACTTTTAAGCCACTCAGATAACCTACGGGCTCGGAAAGTGCAACGAAACCATCAAATTTTAGCTAGAAACTGTATTTTTGTCGATTTTTATTGAATTTGAACTATATTTCAACGTTTTTTGATGGTTCTGAGCCACCAAACACACTTAAAGCATGCAGAATCGACTCAGAATAGGAAAAGGAGACGTTTAGGTCAATTTTATGCATTCTGGCGTTCGTAGATACAAGAAAACTGTTAAAATTCTTCAGAAACGTCACTTTTGAAGTGTTTTCTTGTACTTTTAAGCCACTCAGATACCCTACGGGCTCGGAAAGTGCAACGAAACCATCAAATTTTAGCTAGAAACTGTATTTTTGTCGATTTTTATTGAATTTGAACTATATTTCAACGTTTTTTGATGGTTCTGAGCCACCAAACACACTTAAAGCATGCAGAATCGACTCAGAATAGGAAAAGGAGACGTTTAGGTCAATTTTATGCATTCTGGCGTTCGTAGATACAAGAAAACTGTTAAAATTCTTCAGAAACGTCACTTTTGAAGTGTTTTCTTGTACTTTTAAGCCACTCAGATACCCTACGGGCTCGGAAAGTGCAACGAAACCATCAAATTTTAGCTAGAAACTGTATTTTTGTCGATTTTTATTGAATTTGAACTATATTTCAACGTTTTTTGATGGTTCTGAGATACCAAACACACTTAAAGCATGCAGAATCGACTCAGAATAGGAAAAGGAGACGTTTAGGTCAATTTTATGCATTCTGGCGTTCGTAGATACAAGAAAACTGTTAAAATTCTTCAGAAACGTCACTTTTGAAATGTTTTCTTGTACTTTTAAGCCACTCAGATATCCTACGGGCTCGGAAAGTGCAACGAAACCATCAAATTTTAGCTAGAAACTGTATTTTTGTCGATTTTTATTGAATTTGAACTATATTTCAACGTTTTTTGATGGTTCTGAGCCACCAAACACACTTAAAGCATGCAGAATCGACTCAGAATAGGAAAAGGAGACGTTTAGGTCAATTTTATGCATTCTGGCGTTCGTAGATACAAGAAAACTGTTAAAATTCTTCAGAAACGTCACTTTTGAAGTGTTTTCTTGTACTTTTAAGCCACTCAGATACCCTACGGGCTCGGAAAGTGCAACGAAACCATCAAATTTTAGCTAGAAACTGTATTTTTGTCGATTTTTATTGAATTTGAACTATATTTCAACGTTTTTTGATGGTTCTGAGCCACCAAACACACTTAAAGCATGCAGAATCGACTCAGAATAGGAAAAGGAGACGTTTAGGTCAATTTTATGCATTCTGGCGTTCGTAGATACAAGAAAACTGTTAAAATTCTTCAGAAACGTCACTTTTGAAGTGTTTTCTTGTACTTTTAAGCCACTCAGATACCCTACGGGCTCGGAAAGTGCAACGAAACCATCAAATTTTAGCTAGAAACTGTATTTTTGTAGATTTTTATTGAATTTGAACTATATTTCAACGTTTTTTGATGGTTCTGAGCCACCAAACACACTTAAAGCATGCAGAATCGACTCAGAATAGGAAAAGGAGACGTTTAGGTCAATTTTATGCATTCTGGCGTTCGTAGATACAAGAAAACTGTTAAAATTCTTCAGAAACGTCACTTTTGAAGTGTTTTCTTGTACTTTTAAGCCACTCAGATACCCTACGGGCTCGGAAAGTGCAACGAAACCATCAAATTTTAGCTAGAAACTGTATTTTTGTCGATTTTTATTGAATTTTAACTATATTTCAACGTTTTTTGATGGTTCTGAGCCACCAAACACACTTAAAGCATGCAGAATCGACTCAGAATAGGAAAAGGAGACGTTTAGGTCAATTTTATGCATTCTGGCGTTCGTAGATACAAGAAAACTGTTAAAATTCTTCAGAAACGTCACTTTTGAAGTGTTTTCTTGTAATTTTAAGCCACTCAGATACCCTACGGGCTCGGAAAGTGCAACGAAACCATCAAATTTTAGCTAGAAACTGTATTTTTGTCGATTTTTATTGAATTTGAACTATATTTCAACGTTTTTTGATGGTTCTGAGCCACCAAACACACTTAAAGCATGCAGAATCGACTCAGAATAGGAAAAGGAGACGTATAGGTCAATTTTATGCATTCTGGCGTTCGTAGATACAAGAAAACTGTTAAAATTCTTCAGAAACGTCACTTTTGAAGTGTTTTCTTGTACTTTTAAGCCACTCAGATACCCTACGGGCTCGGAAAGTGCAACGAAACCATCAAATTTTAGCTAGAAACTGTATTTTTGTCGATTTTTATTGAATTTGAACTATATTTCAACGTTTTTTGATGGTTCTGAGCCACCAAACACACTTAAAGCATGCAGAATCGACTCAGAATAGGAAAAGGAGACGTTTAGGTCAATTTTATGCATTCTGGCGTTCGTAGATACAAGAAAACTGTTAAAATTCTTCAGAAACGTCACTTTTGAAGTGTTTTCTTGTACTTTTAAGCCACTCAGATACCCTACGGGCTCGGAAAGTGCAACGAAACCATCAAATTTTAGCTAGAAACTGTATTTTTGTCGATTTTTATTGAATTTGAACTATATTTCAACGTTTTTTGATGGTTCTGAGCCACCAAACACACTTAAAGCATGCAGAATCGACTCAGAATAGGAAAAGGAGACGTTTAGGTCAATTTTATGCATTCTGGCGTTCGTAGATACGAGAAAACTGTTAAAATTCTTCAGAAACGTCACTTTTGAAGTGTTTTCTTGTACTTTTAAGCCACTCAGATACCCTACGGGCTCGGAAAGTGCAACGAAACCATCAAATTTTAGCTAGAAACTGTATTTTTGTCGATTTTTATTGAATTTGAACTATATTTCAACGTTTTTTGATGGTTCTGAGCCACCAAACACACTTAAAGCATGCAGAATCGACTCAGAGTAGGAAAAGGAGACGTTTAGGTCAATTTTATGCATTCTGGCGTTCGTAGATACAAGAAAACTGTTAAAATTCTTCAGAAACGTCACTTTTGAAGTGTTTTCTTGTACTTTTAAGCCACTCAGATACCCTACGGGCTCGGAAAGTGCAACGAAACCATCAAATTTTAGCTAGAAACTGTATTTTTGTCGATTTTTATTGAATTTGAACTATATTTCAACGTTTTTTGATGGTTCTGAGCCACCAAACACACTTAAAGCATGCAGAATCGACTCAGAATAGGAAAAGGAGACGTTTAGGTCAATTTTATGCATTCTGGCGTTCGTAGATACAAGAAAACTGTTAAAATTCTTCAGAAACGTCACTTTTGAAGTGTTTTCTTGTACTTTTAAGCCACTCAGATACCCTACGGGCAACGAAATCATCAAATTTTAGCTAGAAACTGTATTTTTGTCGATTTTTATTGAATTTGAACTATATTTCAACGTTTTTTGATGGTTCTGAGCCACCAAACACACTTAAAGCATGCAGAATCGACTCAGAATAGGAAAAGGAGACGTTTAGGTCAATTTTATGCATTCTGGCGTTCGTAGATACAAGAAAACTGTTAAAATTCTTCAGAAACGTCACTTTTGAAGTGTTTTCTTGTACTTTTAAGCCACTCAGATACCCAACGGGCTCGGAAAGTGCAACGAAACCATCAAATTTTAGCTAGAAACTGTATTTTTGTCGATTTTTATTGAATTTGAACTATATTTCAACGTTTTTTGATGGTTCTGAGCCACCAAACACACTTAAAGCATGCAGAATCGACTCAGAATAGGAAAAGGAGACGTTTAGGTCAATTTTATGCATTCTGGCGTTCGTAGATAATAATAATAATAATAATAACGTTTATTGTCCAAACAGAACCATGTTCCAATTACAGGACAACGAAGAGAAAGAAATAACAATAAATACATTAAAAAACATTAAACAAACCTCACATTTCCTACACTGACTTAACATTGATGTATATTCTACTTCTACTTAACAGAAACATTCTAAAATATTTTTGAGTTTGTCATGGTTTATATCACAGTCGGCGGATATCTTGTTAAACAAATTACACATTGAGTATATCGGCGATTTTATCAACAAATTGGTTCGAGGCGTCTTCAAATGAAATGTGGAAGTGGTTCTACCTTGATAACTCGGAATCCTATAGCATATGTTTTCAAGAATGTCTGGCGCATCAATCCTGTTGTGTAAGATATTGTACAGAAATTTTATAGACGTCCTTTCTCTTCTTATTTTTAATGGTAAAATTTGGAACCTTTTCAGCAATTCAGATTGAGGACAACCTCTTTCAGGATAGACTTTGTCACATTTGTATGCGAGAAATTTTAAATAGCGTCTCTGTATTTTTTCAAATTGTCAATATGTACATCGTATATTGGCGACCAAATGATGGAACCATATTCTAAAATTGATCTCACATATGAGTTGTACAAAACACTAATACAATTACTATTCCAGAAATCATGTGAATTTCGAATAACAAATCCTAAGAACCTGAACGCTTTATTTATCGAGTTGTTAATATGCTCCACAAAGGACAATGGGGTGTCAAAAGTAATTCCGAGATCAGTAATACTCTCACAGCGACAAAGTAATTTGCTGTTGATTTTATAATCGTACAACGTGATACACTTTCTTCTGGTAAACGTCATTATCTTGCATTTGTCTTGGGCTACTTCGAATCGGTTTAATGTGCAGTGTTCCACAATTCTTTCCATATCCCTTTGGAGGTCGTACGCATCATCCAAATTATTGATCTCCTTAAAAATCTTTATGTCGTCAGCAAATAAAAGAAGCCTTGTAGATGGAGAAATAGGAAAATCATTTAAAAAAATTAGGAATAATAAGGGACCCAGGTTACTACCTTGAGGTACACCCGATCTAACGGTATACGTCTTAGATGTAAATCCATTATACTGAACGTATTGTTGCCGATTACTTATGTAGTCAGTAAATAGCAACAGCAATGTGTCGCAGAAACCCATAGTTCTTAATTTCTGTAAGAGTAAATTATGGTCAATGGTGTCAAAAGCCTTATGAATGTCTAAATATCCCACATCAACCTGTCCATTTCTGTCTAACACCTCCGATAAATACTGTACCAATACGAATAGATTAGTTGTCGTGGATCGGCCTTTTACAAACCCATGCTGAATGATGGAAATAGTGTTTTTTATTTGAAAATAAATGTGATTATACAACACAATTTCAAATAATTTTGAAAAGTTACAGATAATTGAAATCGGCCTGTAATTTGAGATTATTTCCGCATCACTGGATTTAAGTATGGGACATATTTTAGCCACCTTCCACATTTTAGGAAAGATTCCTGTGCGCAAAGATAGGTTAAATATTGTGCATAAGGGTTTAGAAAATACAGAAATGCAGTCCTTCACGATGAATGATGGTATTCCATCATCTCCAGAAGTAAATTTGCTACTAAGTTTTTTAGCAGCTGTGCGAATATCTTCTTCCGTAATTTCTCGGATAATAACATCAGCAGGACTATGTGTATAATTCTGAGGTGGAATTGGCCTTGAGTTAATAAAGGTACTACCAAAAAATTGTGAAAAAGCATCGAGTATATCCTGTGGATTATTATAAACTTTGTCTCGGTAGTACATATTACTGGGTATACGTTTTTGATTGCGTTTAGTTTTGATGTAATTCCAAAATTTGGTTGGATCTGTGCTAATAGTGGTTTGGATGTCGGTTAGGTAACCCCTGTAACATTGACGTGACAGTTTCTTAATTTGTTTACGCAACGATAATAGTTCTGTCCGCAAATAATCAGACGACTGTGATTTAGAAAGTTTGTAGAGACGTTCTTTCTTTTTTATTAAATTGATAAGTTCTGTCGAAAACCATGCCGGAAAGTACCTAGTTATGTTTTGTTTACGTATAGGAATATAAAAGGAAAATATTTCATACAATGTAGTATAAAAGCTGTTACAAGCTTCATTCACATCAGTGGATTTCTCTAGGAAATTAAAGTCAACTTGTGCTAAATGTTGATAAAGAAGAGCAAAGTTAGCTTTCCGATAATTGAACTGACAACTATGTGGATTATAATTGTACACCTTTTGTTTTTTCATGTTGACTTTGAGGCAACAATTTAGGGGTGGATGGTGAAAATCTAGATCGACAAGAGGTGTCAATTCCTCAGTTATAAAGCAGTCAATGTTGCTCATAAATAAATCTAAAAGCCTTTGGTTTCTATTAAGGACTTTATTAAATTGTTTTAAATTTAAAAATTGCATCAGATTATTCAATACTGAGGTTCTAAAATCACGATTATTGCTGAGTGAGAAATAAGGTGCATTAAAATCTCCAACCATAACAATTGACTCATTTTTATCACTATTTAAACTATCCATACCACATATAATGTCAATTAGTTCTTCATATTCACCATTAGATAACTGTGGAGGTACGTAAAAAGCAAATAATAACACATACCTACCCGGATTAAGATTTAATTTAAGACAAAGCATGTCAACAAGGGAGGGTATATTAGCAGGCGACTTAATTTGCGTGCAGGAGAAACTATCATCAACAGCAATGAGTACTCCACCTCCCTTACTAAGCCCAGTGGAGTGGAAATCTCTGTCAGTACGAAATATTCTATAATTAGCTGGAAGTACTTCACTATTTAAAATTGAGGAATCAAGCCAAGTCTCGGTCAAAACTATTATGTCGTATTCAGTAATAGACGCATTTAAATTTAACTCTAACAATTTAGACTTCATACCACCAACATTTTGATAATAAAGATTTAACAATTTGAAGTGCCCCGAAAGATCCTCTAGTCAGGCTGAGTTAGCAGAAGTTGTAGTTTCAGATAGCTTATTAGGAGAAACTGCAGAAGGAATGTTGAATAGATCTTCTTTCAATTTTGCAACAGCAAATTTGTGGGCAAAGCATTTGTTAAAATCCCATACCGCATGATCAACTTGAATATCAAATTTATATGTTCCTCTTAAGTGTACACAATTTGAGCAACGCAAGTCTTTGCTGTCCTTTGAAAGAGTACAATTTTTTAACTCATGGGGCCCAGAGCAGAGGGGACAGCTAAGTTGTTTTCTACATTGTTTTGAGCCGTGGTTAAAACCATTACATCTGAAGCATCTCTTAACGGAAACACCATCATAAACAGTACAACCATTAAGCCCTACGAGAATATGACCAACATCTAACAGCTTTTTATATGATTCTAAGTCAACAGTGCATTCAGCTTGTAATGTTTTTGTACCTCTAGATGTTTCCCAACACTTGTGCACCTGAACTATCGAATCTTTCTTAAATATTCCTGAATTCTGGGTTATGGCATAATTAGAAACTTCTGAGTGATCCAGACCTTCTGGAATACCGACAATTCTCACACGAGGTAATACCGGAGTGGATTTTCTGATACTATAATTCTGACGAAGCTTATCATCAGCCAGATTAGCCAATTTATCACTTTCAGATTTATTTAGGCAATTGATAACTACCCCGCCGTTTGACACCGTCTTGACTTTATTTATTTTAATGTTAGATGATAAAGGTTTAATTGATTGTAGTACATCAGCTTTAGTTTGTTGAATGGACTGTGCAGTGTTTTTTGGTTTAATAATGACGCTAGACACCGGATTATTTTGTACCTTTTGGCTATAAGTACCTTCCTCAAAATTAGCTGATTTATTATCATTTGTGACTAATCTGATTAAGTCTATGTTACTGCATTTTAAATTATCAATCTCACTACGTAATGATTGAATTTCATCACGGATATTAACAGTGCTTGATATCATATTCATAAGGTCGGCATTGTTTTTCTTGACGGTTTCCAAGTCTGTACGTAAAGTTGTGATCACATTTTTTAACGATTCAGATTCAGAAGTAATTGTACATTTTACCACTTCCGCCACAGATTCTGCAATACAATTTGAGTCTAGATAATGATGGTATAAGGCTATTTTAAGCTGACTGTTACAATCAGCACATAACAGTTTTAGGTGTCCTGAACGTTTGTGGGCTCTGCTCACAACTGCAATTTCATCGGGTAATAATCCCAAACACGAAAAATGCATCGGTTTTTCACAACCATCACAAAATACTGCAATGTCTGGATCAACACCTGCCGAGCAACTTGGACAAACCGGAGAAATTGGGGAGAAACTAGATATACTCATGGTAATAAAGCAGAGAAATATAACCTATAAAATGTGTGCGAAATGTAAACAATTAATTGACACAAGTGGCTAACAGAGCGCCGCGCCGGAAAGGCGCGGCAAATGCACGAAACACAAACAATAACAATGAATCGGTTAAATTAAAAGTCACTTATAAAGCAATAAAATTGCACAAACAGCTTGAAAAACTGTTTGGCTCATAAGAGCAACCAATAGAGTGACTGAAACACACGACTCACCAAATTAAACAATCATAAATACACATGAAAACTATCCACAAAACTCATGCACCGTCAACTGTCACAAGTATAGTTCAAATAGTAGATACAAGAAAACTGTTAAAATTCTTCAGAAACGTCACTTTTGAAGTGTTTTCTTGTACTTTTAAGCCACTCAGATACCCTACGGGCTCGGAAAGTGCAACGAAACCATCAAATTTTAGCTAGAAACTGTATTTTTGTCGATTTTTATTGAATTTGAACTATATTTCAACGTTTTTTGATGGTTCTGAGCCACCAAACACACTTAAAGCATGCAGAATCGACTCAGAATAGGAAAAGGAGACGTTTAGGTCAATTTTATGCATTCTGGCGTTCGTAGATACAAGAAAACTGTTAAAATTCTTCAGAAACGTCACTTTTGAAGTGTTTTCTTGTACTTTTAAGCCACTCAGATACCCTACGGGCTCGGAAAGTGCAACGAAACCATCAAATTTTAGCTAGAAACTGTATTTTTGTCGATTTTTATTGAATTTGAACTATATTTCAACGTTTTTTGATGGTTCTGAGCCACCAAACACACTTAAAGCATGCAGAATCGACTCAGAATAGGAAAAGGAGACGTTTAGGTCAATTTTATGCATTCTGGCGTTCGTAGATACAAGAAAACTGTTAAAATTCTTCAGAAACGTCACTTTTGAAGTGTTTTCTTGTACTTTTAAGCCACTCAGATACCCTACGGGCTCGGAAAGTGCAACGAAACCATCAAATTTTAGCTAGAAACTGTATTTTTGTCGATTTTTATTGAATTTGAACTATATTTCAACGTTTTTTGATGGTTCTGAGCCACCAAACACACTTAAAGCATGCAGAATCGACTCAGAATAGGAAAAGGAGACGTTTAGGTCAATTTTATGCATTCTGGCGTTCGTAGATACAAGAAAACTGTTAAAATTCTTCAGAAACGTCACTTTTGAAGTGTTTTCTTGTACTTTTAAGCCACTCAGATACCCTACGGGCTCGGAAAGTGCAACGAAACCATCAAATTTTAGCTAGAAACTGTATTTTTGTCGATTTTTATTGAATTTGAACTATATTTCAACGTTTTTTGATGGTTCTGAGCCACCAAACACACTTAAAGCATGCAGAATCGACTCAGAATAGGAAAAGGAGACGTTTAGGTCAATTTTATGCATTCTGGCGTTCGTAGATACAAGAAAACTGTTAAAATTCTTCAGAAACGTCACTTTTGAAGTGTTTTCTTGTACTTTTAAGCCACTCAGATACCCTACGGGCTCGGAAAGTGCAACGAAACCATCAAATTTTAGCTAGAAACTGTATTTTTGTCGATTTTTATTGAATTTGAACTATATTTCAACGTTTTTTGATGGTTCTGAGCCACCAAACACACTTAAAGCATGCAGAATCGACTCAGAATAGGAAAAGGAGACGTTTAGGTCAATTTTATGCATTCTGGCGTTTGTAGATACAAGAAAACTGTTAAAATTCTTCAGAAACGTCACTTTTGAAGTGTTTTCTTGTACTTTTAAGCCACTCAGATACCCTACGGGCTCGGAAAGTGCAACGAAACCATCAAATTTTAGCTAGAAACTGTATTTTTGTCGATTTTTATTGAATTTGAACTATATTTCAACGTTTTTTGATGGTTCTGAGCCACCAAACACACTTAAAGCATGCAGAATCGACTCAGAATAGGAAAAGGAGACGTTTAGGTCAATTTTATGCATTCTGGCGTTCGTAGATACAAGAAAACTGTTAAAATTCTTCAGAAACGTCACTTTTGAAGTGTTTTCTTGTACTTTTAAGCCACTCAGATACCCTACGGGCTCGGAAAGTGCAACGAAACCATCAAATTTTAGCTAGAAACTGTATTTTTGTCGATTTTTATTGAATTTGAACTATATTTCAACGTTTTTTGATGGTTCTGAGCCACCAAACACATTTAAAGCATGCAGAATCGACTCAGAATAGGAAAAGGAGACGTTTAGGTCAATTTTATGCATTCTGGCGTTCGTAGATACAAGAAAACTGTTAAAATTCTTCAAAAACGTCACTTTTGAAGTGTTTTCTTGTACTTTTAAGCCACTCAGATACCCTACGGGCTCGGAAAGTGCAACGAAACCATCAAATTTTAGCTAGAAACTGTATTTTTGTCGATTTTTATTGAATTTGAACTATATTTCAACGTTTTTTGATGGTTCTGAGCCACCAAACACACTTAAAGCATGCAGAATCGACTCAGAATAGGAAAAGGAGACGTTTAGGTCAATTTTATGCATTCTGGCGTTCGTAGATACAAGAAAACTGTTAAAATTCTTCAGAAACGTCACTTTTGAAGTGTTTTCTTGTACTTTTAAGCCACTCAGATACCCTACGGGCTCGGAAAGTGCAACGAAACCATCAAATTTTAGCTAGAAACTGTATTTTTGTCGATTTTTATTGAATTTGAACTATATTTCAACGTTTTTTGATGGTTCTGAGCCACCAAACACACTTAAAGCATGCAGAATCGACTCAGAATAGGAAAAGGAGACGTTTAGGTCAATTTTATGCATTCTGGCGTTCGTAGATACAAGAAAACTGTTAAAATTCTTCAGAAACGTCACTTTTGAAGTGTTTTCTTGTACTTTTAAGCCACTCAGATACCCTACGGGCTCGGAAAGTGCAACGAAACCATCAAATTTTAGCTAGAAACTGTATTTTTGTCGATTTTTATTGAATTTGAACTATATTTCAACGTTTTTTGATGGTTCTGAGCCACCAAACACACTTAAAGCATGCAGAATCGACTCAGAATAGGAAAAGGAGACGTTTAGGTCAATTTTATGCATTCTGGCGTTCGTAGATACAAGAAAACTGTTAAAATTCTTCAGAAACGTCACTTTTGAAGTGTTTTCTTGTACTTTTAAGCCACTCAGATACCCTACGGGCTCGGAAAGTGCAACGAAACCATCAAATTTTAGCTAGAAACTGTATTTTTGTCGATTTTTATTGAATTTGAACTATATTTCAACGTTTTTTGATGGTTCTGAGCCACCAAACACACTTAAAGCATGCAGAATCGACTCAGAATAGGAAAAGGAGACGTTTAGGTCAATTTTATGCATTCTGGCGTTCGTAGATACAAGAAAACTGTTAAAATTCTTCAGAAACGTCACTTCTGAAGTGTTTTCTTGTACTTTTAAGCCACTCAGATACCCTACGGGCTCGGAAAGTGCAACGAAACCATCAAATTTTAGCTAGAAACTGTATTTTTGTCGATTTTTATTGAATTTGAACTATATTTCAACGTTTTTTGATGGTTCTGAGCCACCAAACACACTTAAAGCATGCAGAATCGACTCAGAATAGGAAAAGGAGACGTTTAGGTCAATTTTATGCATTCTGGCGTTCGTAGATACAAGAAAACTGTTAAAATTCTTCAGAAACGTCACTTTTGAAGTGTTTTCTTGTACTTTTAAGCCACTCAGATACCCTACGGGCTCGGAAAGTGCAACGAAACCATCAAATTTTAGCTAGAAACTGTATTTTTGTCGATTTTTATTGAATTTGAACTATATTTCAACGTTTTTTGATGGTTCTGAGCCACCAAACACACTTAAAGCATGCAGAATCGACTCAGAATAGGAAAAGAAGACGTTTAGGTCAATTTTATGCATTCTGGCGTTCGTAGATACAAGAAAACTGTTAAAATTCTTCAGAAACGTCACTTTTGAAGTGTTTTCTTGTACTTTTAAGCCACTCAGATACCCTACGGGCTCGGAAAGTGCAACGAAACCATCAAATTTTAGCTAGAAACTGTATTTTTGTCGATTTTTATTGAATTTGAACTATATTTCAACGTTTTTTGATGGTTCTGAGCCACCAAACACACTTAAAGCATGCAGAATCGACTCAGAATAGGAAAAGGAGACGTTTAAGTCAATTTTATGCATTCTGGCGTTCGTAGATACAAGAAAACTGTTAAAATTCTTCAGAAACGTCACTTTTGAAGTGTTTTCTTGTACTTTTAAGCCACTCAGATACCCTACGGGCTCGGAAAGTGCAACGAAACCATCAAATTTTAGCTAGTAACTGTATTTTTGTCGATTTTTATTGAATTTGAACTATATTTCAACGTTTTTTGATGGTTCTGAGCCACCAAACACACTTAAAGCATGCAGAATCGACTCAGAATAGGAAAAGGAGACGTTTAGGTCAATTTTGTGCATTCTGGCGTTCGTAGATACAAGAAAACTGTTAAAATTCTTCAGAAACGTCACTTTTGAAGTGTTTTCTTGTACTTTTAAGCCACTCAGATACCCTACGGGCTCGGAAAGTGCAACGAAACCATCAAATTTTAGCTAGAAACTGTATTTTTGTCGATTTTTATTGAATTTGAACTATATTTCAACGTTTTTTGATGGTTCTGAGCCACCAAACACACTTAAAGCATGCAGAATCGACTCAGAATAGGAAAAGGAGACGTTTAGGTCAATTTTATGCATTCTGGCGTTCGTAGATACAAGAAAACTGTTAAAATTCTTCAGAAACGTCACTTTTGAAGTGTTTTCTTGTACTTTTAAGCCACTCAGATACCCTACGGGCTCGGAAAGTGCAACGAAACCATCAAATTTTAGCTAGAAACTGTATTTTTGTCGATTTTTATTGAATTTGAACTATATTTCAACGTTTTTTGATGGTTCTGAGCCACCAAACACACTTAAAGCATGCAGAATCGACTCAGAATAGGAAAAGGAGACGTTTAGGTCAATTTTATGCATTCTGGCGTTCGTAGATACAAGAAAACTGTTAAAATTCTTCAGAAACGTCACTTTTGAAGTGTTTTCTTGTACTTTTAAGCCACTCAGATACCCTACGGGCTCGGAAAGTGCAACGAAACCATCAAATTTTAGCTAGAAACTGTATTTTTGTCGATTTTTATTGAATTTGAACTATATTTCAACGTTTTTTGATGGTTCTGAGCCACCAAACACACTTAAAGCATGCAGAATCGACTCAGAATAGGAAAAGGAGACGTTTAGGTCAATTTTATGCATTCTGGCGTTCGTAGATACAAGAAAACTGTTAAAATTCTTCAGAAACGTCACTTTTGAAGTGTTTTCTTGTACTTTTAAGCCACTCAGATACCCTACGGGCTCGGAAAGTGCAACGAAACCATCAAATTTTAGCTAGAAACTGTATTTTTGTCGATTTTTATTGAATTTGTACTATATTTCAACGTTTTTTGATGGTTCTGAGCCACCAAACACACTTAAAGCATGCAGAATCGACTCAGAATAGGAAAAGGAGACGTTTAGGTCAATTTTATGCATTCTGGCGTTCGTAGATACAAGAAAACTGTTAAAATTCTTCAGAAACGTCACTTTTGAAGTGTTTTCTTGTACTTTTAAGCCACTCAGATACCCTACGGGCTCGGAAAGTGCAACGAAACCATCAAATTTTAGCTAGAAACTGTATTTTTGTCGATTTTTATTGAATTTGAACTATATTTCAACGTTTTTTGATGGTTCTGAGCCACCAAACACACTTAAAGCATGCAGAATCGACTCAGAATAGGAAAAGAAGACGTTTAGGTCAATTTTATGCATTCTGGCGTTCGTAGATACAAGAAAACTGTTAAAATTCTTCAGAAACGTCACTTTTGAAGTGTTTTCTTGTACTTTTAAGCCACTCAGATACCCAACGGGCTCGGAAAGTGCAACGAAACCATCAAATTTTAGCTAGAAACTGTATTTTTGTCGATTTTTATTGAATTTGAACTATATTTCAACGTTTTTTGATGGTTCTGAGCCACCAAACACACTTAAAGCATGCAGAATCGACTCAGAATAGGAAAAGGAGACGTTTAGGTCAATTTTATGCATTCTGGCGTTCGTAGATACAAGAAAACTGTTAAAATTCTTCAGAAACGTCACTTTTGAAGTGTTTTCTTGTACTTTTAAGCCACTCAGATACCCTACGGGCTCGGAAAGTGCAACGAAACCATCAAATTTTAGCTAGAAACTGTATTTTTGTCGATTTTTATTGAATTTGAACTATATTTCAACGTTTTTTGATGGTTCTGAGCCACCAAACACACTTAAAGCATGCAGAATCGACTCAGAATAGGAAAAGGAGACGTTTAGGTCAATTTTAAGCATTCTGGCGTTCGTAGATACAAGAAAACTGTTAAAATTCTTCAGAAACGTCACTTTTGAAGTGTTTTCTTGTACTTTTAAGCCACTCAGATACCCTACGGGCTCGGAAAGTGCAACGAAACCATCAAATTTTAGCTTGAAACTGTATTTTTGTCGATTTTTATTGAATTTGAACTATATTTCAACGTTTTTTGATGGTTCTGAGCCACCAAACACACTTAAAGCATGCAGAATCGACTCAGAATAGGAAAAGGAGACGTTTAGGTCAATTTTATGCATTCTGGCGTTCGTAGATACAAGAAAACTGTTAAAATTCTTCAGAAACGTCACTTTTGAAGTGTTTTCTTGTACTTTTAAGCCACTCAGATACCCTACGGGCTCGGAAAGTGCAACGAAACCATCAAATTTTAGCTAGAAACTGTGTTTTGTCGATTTTTATTGAATTTGAACTATATTTCAACGTTTTTTGATGGTTCTGAGCCACCAAACACACTTAAAGCATGCAGAATCGACTCAGAATAGGAAAAGGAGACGTTTAGGTCAATTTTATGCATTCTGGCGTTCGTAGATACAAGAAAACTGTTAAAATTCTTCAGAAACGTCACTTTTGAAGTGTTTTCTTGTACTTTTAAGCCACTCAGATACCCTACGGGCTCGGAAAGAGCAACGAAACCATCAAATTTTAGCTAGAAACTGTATTTTTGTCGAAAATTATTGAATTTGAACTATATTTCAACGTTTTTTGATGGTTCTGAGCCACCAAACACACTTAAAGCATGCAGAATCGACTCAGAATAGGAAAAGGAGACGTTTAGGTCAATTTTATGCATTCTGGCGTTCGTAGATACAAGAAAACTGTTAAAATTCTTCACAAACGTCACTTTTGAAGTGTTTCCTTGTACTTTTAAGCCACTCAGATACCCTACGGGCTCGGAAAGTGCAACGAAACCATCAAATTTTAGCTAGAAACTGTATTTTTGTCGATTTTTATTGAATTTGAACTATATTTCAACGTTTTTTGATGGTTCTGAACCACCAAACACACTTAAAGCATGCAGAATCGACTCAGAATAGGAAAAGGAGACGTTTAGGTCAAGTTTATGCATTCTGGCGTTCGTAGATACAAGAAAACTGTTAAAATTCTTCAGAAACGTCACTTTTGAAGTGTTTTCTTGTACTTTTAAGCCACTCAGATACCCTACGGGCTCGGAAAGTGCAACGAAACCATCAAATTTTAGCTAGAAACTGTATTTTTGTCGATTTTTATTGAATTTGAACTATATTTCAACGTTTTTTGATGGTTCTGAGCCACCAAACACACTTAAAGCATGCAGAATCGACTCAGAATAGGAAAAGGAGACGTTTAGGTCAATTTTATGCATTCTGGCGTTCGTAGATACAAGAAAACTGTTAAAATTCTTCAGAAACGTCACTTTTGAAGTGTTTTCTTGTACTTTTAAGCCACTCAGATACCCTACGGGCTCGGAAAGTGCAACGAAACCATCAAATTTTAGCTAGAAACTGTATTTTTGTCGATTTTTATTGAATTTGAACTATATTTCAACGTTTTTTGATGGTTCTGAGCCACAAAACACACTTAAAGCATGCAGAATCGACTCAGAATAGGAAAAGGAGACGTTTAGGTCAATTTTATGCATTCTGGCGTTCGTAGATACAAGAAAACTGTTAAAATTCTTCAGAAACGTCACTTTTGAAGTGTTTTCTTGTACTTTTAAGCCACTCAGATACCCTACGGGCTCGGAAAGTGCAACGAAACCATCAAATTTTAGCTAGAAACTGTATTTTTGTCGATTTTTATTGAATTTGAACTATATTTCAACGTTTTTTGATGGTTCTGAGCCACCAAACACACTTAAAGCATGCAGAATCGACTCAGAATAGGAAAAGGAGACGTTTAGGTCAATTTTATGCATTCTGGCGTTCGTAGATACAAGAAAACTGTTAAAATTCTTCAGAAACGTCACTTTTGAAGTGTTTTCTTGTACTTTTAAGCCACTCAGATACCCTACGGGCTCGGAAAGTGCAACGAAACCATCAAATTTTAGCTAGAAACTGTATTTTTGTCGATTTTTATTGAATTTGAACTATATTTCAACGTTTTTTGATGGTTCTGAGCCACCAAACACACTTAAAGCATGCAGAATCGACTCAGAATAGGAAAAGGAGACGTTTAGGTCAATTTTATGCATTCTGGCGTTCGTAGATACAAGAAAACTGTTAAAATTCTTCAGAAACGTCACTTTTGAAGTGTTTTCTTGTACTTTTAAGCCACTCAGATACCCTACGGGCTCGGAAAGTGCAACGAAACCATCAAATTTTAGCTAGAAACTGTATTTTTGTCGATTTTTATTGAATTTGAACTATATTTTAAAGTTATTTAATCTGATATTGCAACAAAGTAATATGCCCCATCTTTGGAAACAATCATGCATATGTCCTGTATTTAAATCAGGCAATATCGCTGATATAAAGAATTATCGGCCTATTAGTTTGTTGTGTAATTTTGCCAAGACTTTTGAGACCGTATTGTATAAATATATTTATTCTAGTGTTAGTCCGTACATTAGTCCTTATCAACATGGTTTTGTTCAGAAACGATCCACGGTCTCAAATTTGGGTTGTTTTACACAGTATACATCAGAAATAATTGACAATAAAGGCCAAGTAGATACAATCTATATGGACATTAGTAAGGCTTTTGACCAAATTGACCATATTCTTTTGATCAGTAAACTAAAAGCATACGGGTTTTCTGTTCAGATGGTTCTATTCTTTCAGGCATATCTTAGCAAAAGAGAACTAAGGGTAAGGTACAGAAATTTTTACTCTAAACCTTTTTATCCTACGTCAGGGGTACCTCAAGGTTCCAATTTGGGACCACTCCTCTTTTTAATATACATAAATGACATGGTAGATGAGATATCCTGCAAAAAATTACTCTTTGCAGATGACTTAAAATTGTTTTATGAGATCAAAAATGAGGAGGATTGTGTAATTCTACAAAATAACATAAATTATATCTCTGACATGTGCGCAAAAAACCGTTTAACACTTAATAAAGACAAATGTTACGTGGTTACATACACCAAAAAACACAATCAATTGACGTTCCCTTATGAAGTTAGTGGAAAGTGTTTGGCAAGAAAAGATAGCATAAGAGATTTAGGAGTAATATTTGACTCGAAGTTTACGTTTGTAGAGCATATATATGACATAATAGAGAAAGCCATTAAAATGTATGGTTTTGTTTATAGAAGCTGCAGAGACTTTACTAATATTAAGGCACTTAATAATTTATATTATACATTAATAAGATCCAGGCTCGAATATGGGAGTATAATATGGTATCCGTTATATGATTCACATATCATAAACATCGAGTCCGTTCAGCGTAAATATCTTAAATTCTTGAGCTATTGTTTAGACGGTCATTACCCTGAAAGGGGTTCTGATCACAGAAACTTGCTACAACGATTTGGTTTTAGAACATTAGAAGTTAGACGTAAGGTAGCTTTGGTAAAATTTTTGTATAAATTGTTGCATAATAAGATTGACTGTCCTGAGCTATTACATTACATTAATTTTCTTGTACCTCGTTGCAATGCCCGTAAAAGCCTCACGTTCTACAGTTCTCATGTCAGAACAAACGTCCTTCTCAAATCGCCTATAATGCTAATGACTGGAGTATGTAATAGCGTATCTCAAGATTGTGACGTGTATGCTGACTCATTCACTAGAATACTTAAAGTTATATATAAAAAATTCTGTCCATAGGGTAGTTTATTTGATTTGATTTTATTTTATTATGTTGTCAGCGAGACATTTATTTACATATTTTATAATTTATTTTGTTTTGTTGGTTCTAAGATGTAAATCAGAGTTTAATAATTATTTTAGAATATTGTATAATTATTTGTTTATTTACTCAACATTTTTATTGCTGTTATTATATTATATATATTTTTCTTATTACTGAAAATTAATTAATTTTTTTGTTTTTTTCTTGTTTTTGTTTTGTTGCTTATTTAATTAGATTAGTTAGGTTCGTTTAGTTTATTGTAGTTTAGTATTTAGTTGATCCTTGACACCGTGTTATTAATTTATCTTATTCCTTGTAATTAGGTGTAAACCTGTGAGGAATAAAGCTTATTATTATTATTATTATTATTATTATATTTCAACGTTTTTTGATGGTTCTGAGCCACCAAACACACTTAAAGCATGCAGAATCGACTCAGAATAGGAAAAGGAGACGTTTAGGTCAATTTTATGCATTCTGGCGTTCGTAGATACAAGAAAACTGTTAAAATTCTTCAGAAACGTCACTTTTGAAGTGTTTTCTTGTACTTTTAAGCCACTCAGATACCCTACGGGCTCGGAAAGTGCAACGAAACCATCAAATTTTAGCTAGAAACTGTATTTTTGTCGATTTTTATTGAATTTGAACTATATTTCAACGTTTTTGATGGTTCTGAGCCACCAAACACACTTAAAGCATGCAGAATCGACTCAGAATAGGAAAAGGAGACGTTTAGGTCAATTTTATGCATTCTGGCGTTCGTAGATACAAGAAAACTGTTAAAATACTTCAGAAACGTCACTTTTGAAGTGTTTTCTTGTACTTTTAAGCCACTCAGATACCCTACGGGCTCGGAAAGTGCAACGAAACCATCAAATTTTAGCTAGAAACTGTATTTTTGTCGATTTTTATTGAATTTGAACTATATTTCAACGTTTTTTGATGGTTCTGAGCCACCAAACACACTTAAAGCATGCAGAATCGACTCAGAATAGGAAAAGGAGACGTTTAGGTCAATTTTATGCATTCTGGCGTTCGTAGATACAAGAAAACTGTTAAAATTCTTCAGAAACGTCACTTTTGAAGTGTTTTCTTGTACTTTTAAGCCACTCAGATACCCTACGGGCTCGGAAAGTGCAACGAAACCATCAAATTTTAGCTAGAAACTGTATTTTTGTCGATTTTTATTGAATTTGAACTATATTTCAACGTTTTTTGATGGTTCTGAGCCACCAAACACACTTAAAGCATGCAGAATCGACTCAGAATAGGAAAAGGAGACGTTTAGGTCAATTTTATGCATTCTGGCGTTCGTAGATACAAGAAAACTGTTAAAATTCTTCAGAAACGTCACTTTTGAAGTGTTTTCTTGTACTTTTAAGCCACTCAGATACCCTACGGGCTCGGAAAGTGCAACGAAACCATCAAATTTTAGCTAGAAACTGTATTTTTGTCGATTTTTATTGAATTTGAACTATATTTCAACGTTTTTTGATGGTTCTGAGCCACCAAACACACTTAAAGCATGCAGAATCGACTCAGAATAGGAAAAGGAGACGTTTAGGTCAATTTTATGCATTCTGGCGTTCGTAGATACAAGAAAACTGTTAAAATTCTTCAGAAACGTCACTTTTGAAGTGTTTTCTTGTACTTTTAAGCCACTCAGATACCCTACGGGCTCGGAAAGTGCAACGAAACCATCAAATTTTAGCTAGAAACTGTATTTTTGTCGATTTTTATTGAATTTGAACTATATTTCAACGTTTTTTGATGGTTCTGAGCCACCAAACACACTTAAAGCATGCAGAATCGACTCAGAATAGGAAAAGGAGACGTTTAGGTCAATTTTATGCATTCTGGCGTTCGTAGATACAAGAAAACTGTTAAAATTCTTCAGAAACGTCACTTTTGAAGTGTTTTCTTGTACTTTTAAGCCACTCAGATACCCTACGGGCTCGGAAAGTGCAACGAAACCATCAAATTTTAGCTAGAAATTGTATTTTTGTCGATTTTTATTGAATTTGAACTATATTTCAACGTTTTTTGATGGTTCTGAGCCACCAAAGACACTTAAAGCATGCAGAATCGACTCAGAATAGGAAAAGGAGACGTTTAAGTCAATTTTATGCATTCTGGCGTTCGTAGATACAAGAAAACTGTTAAAATTCTTCAAAAACGTCACTTTTGAAGTGTTTTCTTGTACTTTTAAGCCACTCAGATACCCTACGGGCTCGGAAAGTGCAACGAAACCATCAAATTTTAGCTAGAAACTGTATTTTTGTCGATTTTTATTGAATTTGAACTATATTTCAACGTTTTTTGATGGTTCTGAGCCACCAAACACACTTAAAGCATGCAGAATCGACTCAGAATAGGAAAAGGAGACGTTTAGGTCAATTTTATGCATTCTGGCGTTCGTAGATACAAGAAAACTGTTAAAATTCTTCAGAAACGTCACTTTTGAAGTGTTTTCTTGTACTTTTAAGCCACTCAGATACCCTACGGGCTCGGAAAGTGCAACGAAACCATCAAATTTTAGCTAGAAACTGTATTTTTGTCGATTTTTATTGAATTTGAACTATATTTCAACGTTTTTTGATGGTTCTGAGCCACCAAACACACTTAAAGCATGCAGAATCGACTCAGAATAGGAAAAGGAGACGTTTAGGTCAATTTTATGCATTCTGGCGTTCGTAGATACAAGAAAACTGTTAAAATTCTTCAGAAACGTCACTTTTGAAGTGTTTTCTTGAACTTTTAAGCCACTCAGATACCCTACGGGCTCGGAAAGTGCAACGAAACCATCAAATTTTAGCTAGAAACTGTATTTTTGTCGATTTTTATTGAATTTGAACTATATTTCAACGTTTTTTGATGGTTCTGAGCCACCAAACACACTTAAAGCATGCAGAATCGACTCAGAATAGGAAAAGGAGACGTTTAGGTCAATTTTATGCATTCTGGCGTTCGTAGATACAAGAAAACTGTTAAAATTCTTCAGAAACGTCACTTTTGAAGTGTTTTCTTGTACTTTTAAGCCACTCAGATACCCTACGGGCTCGGAAAGTGCAACGAAACCATCAAATTTTAGCTAGAAACTGTATTTTTGTCGATTTTTATTGAATTTGAACTATATTTCAACGTTTTTTTGATGGTTCTGAGCCACCAAACACACTTAAAGCATGCAGAATCGACTCAGAATAGGAAAAGGAGACGTTTAAGTCAATTTTATGCATTCTGGCGTTCGTAGATACAAGAAAACTGTTAAAATTCTTCAAAAACGTCACTTTTGAAGTGTTTTCTTGTACTTTTAAGCCACTCAGATACCCTACGGGCTCGGAAAGTGCAACGAAACCATCAAATTTTAGCTAGAAACTGTATTTTTGTCGATTTTTATTGAATTTGAACTATATTTCAACGTTTTTTGATGGTTCTGAGCCACCAAACACACTTAAAGCATGCAGAATCGACTCAGAATAGGAAAAGGAGACGTTTAGGTCAATTTTATGCATTCTGGCGTTCGTAGATACAAGAAAACTGTTAAAATTCTTCAGAAACGTCACTTTTGAAGTGTTTTCTTGTACTTTTAAGCCACTCAGATACCCTACGGGCTCGGAAAGTGCAACGAAACCATCAAATTTTAGCTAGAAACTGTATTTTTGTCGATTTTTATTGAATTTGAACTATATTTCAACGTTTTTTGATGGTTCTGAGCCACCAAACACACTTAAAGCATGCAGAATCGACTCAGAATAGGAAAAGGAGACGTTTAGGTCAATTTTATGCATTCTGGCGTTCGTAGATACAAGAAAACTGTTAAAATTCTTCAGAAACGTCACTTTTGAAGTGTTTTCTTGTACTTTTAAGCCACTCAGATACCCTACGGGCTCGGAAAGTGCAACGAAACCATCAAATTTTAGCTAGAAACTGTATTTTTGTCGATTTTTATTGAATTTGAACTATATTTCAACGTTTTTTGATGGTTCTGAGCCACCAAACACACTTAAAGCATGCAGAATCGACTCAGAATAGGAAAAGGAGACGTTTAGGTCAATTTTATGCATTCTGGCGTTCGTAGATACAAGAAAACTGTTAAAATTCTTCAGAAACGTCACTTTTGAAGTGTTTTCTTGTACTTTTAAGCCACTCAGATACCCTACGGGCTCGGAAAGTGCAACGAAACCATCAAATTTTAGCTAGAAACTGTATTTTTGTCGATTTTTATTGAATTTGAACTATATTTCAACGTTTTTTGATGGTTCTGAGCCACCAAACACACTTAAAGCATGCAGAATCGACTCAGAATAGGAAAAGGAGACGTTTAAGTCAATTTTATGCATTCTGGCGTTCGTAGATACAAGAAAACTGTTAAAATTCTTCAAAAACGTCACTTTTGAAGTGTTTTCTTGTACTTTTAAGCCACTCAGATACCCTACGGGCTCGGAAAGTGCAACGAAACCATCAAATTTTAGCTAGAAACTGTATTTTTGTCGATTTTTATTGAATTTGAACTATATTTCAACGTTTTTTGATGGTTCTGAGCCACCAAACACACTTAAAGCATGCAGAATCGACTCAGAATAGGAAAAGGAGACGTTTAGGTCAATTTTATGCATTCTGGCGTTCGTAGATACAAGAAAACTGTTAAAATTCTTCAGAAACGTCACTTTTGAAGTGTTTTCTTGTACTTTTAAGCCACTCAGATACCCTACGGGCTCGGAAAGTGCAACGAAACCATCAAATTTTAGCTAGAAACTGTATTTTTGTCGATTTTTATTGAATTTGAACTATATTTCAACGTTTTTTGATGGTTCTGAGCCACCAAACACACTTAAAGCATGCAGAATCGACTCAGAATAGGAAAAGGAGACGTTTAGGTCAATTTTATGCATTCTGGCGTTCGTAGATACAAGAAAACTGTTAAAATTCTTCAGAAACGTCACTTTTGAAGTGTTTTCTTGTACTTTTAAGCCACTCAGATACCCTACGGGCTCGGAAAGTGCAACGAAACCATCAAATTTTAGCTAGAAACTGTATTTTTGTCGATTTTTATTGAATTTGAACTATATTTCAACGTTTTTTGATGGTTCTGAGCCACCAAACACACTTAAAGCATGCAGAATCGACTCAGAATAGGAAAAGGAGACGTTTAGGTCAATTTTATGCATTCTGGCGTTCGTAGATACAAGAAAACTGTTAAAATTCTTCAGAAACGTCACTTTTGAAGTGTTTTCTTGTACTTTTAAGCCACTCAGATACCCTACGGGCTCGGAAAGTGCAACGAAACCATCAAATTTTAGCTAGAAACTGTATTTTTGTCGATTTTTATTGAATTTGAACTATATTTCAACGTTTTTTGATGGTTCTGAGCCACCAAACACACTTAAAGCATGCAGAATCGACTCAGAATAGGAAAAGGAGACGTTTAGGTCAATTTTATGCATTCTGGCGTTCGTAGATACAAGAAAACTGTTAAAATTCTTCAGAAACGTCACTTTTGAAGTGTTTTCTTGTACTTTTAAGCCACTCAGATACCCTACGGGCTCGGAAAGTGCAACGAAACCATCAAATTTTAGCTAGAAACTGTATTTTTGTCGATTTTTATTGAATTTGAACTATATTTCAACGTTTTTTGATGGTTCTGAGCCACCAAACACACTTAAAGCATGCAGAATCGACTCAGAATAGGAAAAGGAGACGTTTAGGTCAATTTTATGCATTCTGGCGTTCGTAGATACAAGAAAACTGTTAAAATTCTTCAGAAACGTCACTTTTGAAGTGTTTTCTTGTACTTTTAAGCCACTCAGATACCCTACGGGCTCGGAAAGTGCAACTAAACCATCAAATTTTAGCTAGAAACTGTATTTTTGTCGATTTTTATTGAATTTGAACTATATTTCAACGTTTTTTGATGGTTCTGAGCCACCAAACACACTTAAAGCATGCAGAATCGACTCAGAATAGGAAAAGGAGACATTTAGGTAAATTTTATGCATTCTGGCGTTCGTAGATACAAGAAAACTGTTAAAATTCTTCAGAAACGTCACTTTTGAAGTGTTTTCTTGTACTTTTAAGCCACTCAGATACCCTAAGGGCTCGGAAAGTGCAACGAAACCATCAAATTTTAGCTAGAAACTGTATTTTTGTCGATTTTTATTGAATTTGAACTATATTTCAACGTTTTTTGATGGTTCTGAGCCACCAAACACACTTAAAGCATGCAGAATCGACTCAGAATAGGAAAAGGAGACGTTTAGGTCAATTTTATGCATTCTGGCGTTCGTAGATACAAGAAAACTGTTAAAATTTTTCAGAAACGTCACTTTTGAAGTGTTTTCTTGTACTTTTAAGCCACTCAGAAACCCTACGGGCTCGGAAAGTGCAACGAAACCATCAAATATTAGCTAGAAACTGTATTTTTGTCGATTTTTATTGAATTTGAACTATATTTCAACGTTTTTTGATGGTTCTGAGCCACCAAACACACTTAAAGCATGCAGAATCGACCTCAGAATAGGAAAAGGAGACGTTTAGGTCAATTTTATGCATTCTGGCGTTCGTAGATACAAGAAAACTGTTAAAATTCTTCAGAAACGTCACTTTTGAAGTGTTTTCTTGTACTTTTAAGCCACTCAGATACCCTACGGGCTCGGAAAGTGCAACGAAACCATCAAATTTTAGCTAGAAACTGTATTTTTGTCGATTTTTATTGAATTTGAACTATATTTCAACGGTTTTTGATGGTTCTGAGCCACCAAACACACTTAAAGCATGCAGAATCGACTCAGAATAGGAAAAGGAGACGTTTAGGTCAATTTTATGCATTCTGGCGTTCGTAGATACAAGAAAACTGTTAAAATTCTTCAGAAACGTCACTTTTGAAGTGTTTTCTTGTACTTTTAAGCCACTCAGATACCCTACGGGCTCGGAAAGTGCACGAAACCATCAAATTTTAGCTAGAAACTGTATTTTTGTCGATTTTTATTGAATTTGAACTATATTTCAACGTTTTTTGATGGTTCTGAGCCACCAAACACACTTAAAGCATGCAGAATCGACTCAGAATAGGAAAAGGAGACGTTTAGGTCAATTTTATGCATTCTGGCGTTCGTAGATACAAGAAAACTGTAAAAATTCTTCAGAAACGTCACTTTTGAAGTGTTTTCTTGTACTTTTAAGCCACTCAGATACCCTACGGGCTCGGAAGTGCAACGAAACCATCAAATTTTAGCTAGAAACTGTATTTTTGTCGATTTTTATTGAATTTGAACTATATTTCAACGTTTTTTGATGGTTCTGAGCCACCAAACACACTTAAAGCATGCAGAATCGACTCAGAATAGGAAAAGGAGACGTTTAGGTCAATTTTATGCATTCTGGCGTTCGTAGATACAAGAAAACTGTTAAAATTCTTCAGAAACGTCACTTTTGAAGTGTTTTCTTGTACTTTTAAGCCACTCAGATACCCTACGGGCTCGGAAAGTGCAACGAAACCATCAAATTTTAGCTAGAAACTGTATTTTTGTCGATTTTTATTGAATTTGAACTATATTTCAACGTTTTTTGATGGTTCTGAGCCACCAAACACACTTAAAGCATGCAGAATCGACTCAGAATAGGAAAAGGAGACGTTTAGGTCAATTTTATGCATTCTGGCGTTCGTAGATACAAGAAAACTGTTAAAATTCTTCAGAAACGTCACTTTTGAAGTGTTTTCTTGTACTTTTAAGCCACTCAGATACCCTACGGGCTCGGAAAGTGCAACGAAACCATCAAATTTTAGCTAGAAACTGTATTTTTGTCGATTTTTATTGAATTTGAACTATATTTCAACGTTTTTTGATGGTTCTGAGCCACCAAACACACTTAAAGCATGCAGAATCGACTCAGAATAGGAAAAGGAGACGTTTAGGTCAATTTTATGCATTCTGGCGTTCGTAGATACAAGAAAACTGTTAAAATTCTTCAGAAACGTCACTTCTGAAGTGTTTTCTTGTACTTTAAAGCCACTCAGATACCCTACGGGCTCGGAAAGTGCAACGAAACCATCAAATTTTAGCTAGAAACTGTATTTTTGTCGATTTTTATTGAATTTGAACTATATTTCAACGTTTTTTGATGGTTCTGAGCCACCAAACACACTTAAAGCATGCAGAATCGACTCAGAATAGGAAAAGGAGACGTTTAGGTCAATTTTATGCATTCTGGCGTTCGTAGATACAAGAAAACTGTTAAAATTCTTCAGAAACGTCACTTTTGAAGTGTTTTCTTGTACTTTTAAGCCACTCAGATACCCTACGGGCTCGGAAAGTGCAACGAAACCATCAAATTTTAGCTAGAAACTGTATTTTTGTCGATTTTTATTGAATTTGAACTATATTTCAACGTTTTTTGATGGTTCTGAGCCACCAAACACACTTAAAGCATGCAGAATCGACTCAGAATAGGAAAAGGAGACGTTTAGGTCAATTTTATGCATTCTGGCGTTCGTAGATACAAGAAAACTGTTAAAATTCTTCAGAAACGTCACTTTTGAAGTGTTTTCTTGTACTTTTAAGCCACTCAGATACCCTACGGGCTCGGAAAGTGCAACGAAACCATCAAATTTTAGCTAGAAACTGTATTTTTGTCGATTTTTATTGAATTTGAACTATATTTCAACGTTTTTTGATGGTTCTGAGCCACCAAACACACTTAAAGCATGCAGAATCGACTCAGAATAGGAAAAGGAGACGTTTAGGTCAATTTTATGCATTCTGGCGTTCGTAGATACAAGAAAACTGTTAAAATTCTTCAGAAACGTCACTTTTGAAGTGTTTTCTTGTACTTTTAAGCCACTCAGATACCCTACGGGCTCGGAAAGTGCAACGAAACCATCAAATTTTAGCTAGAAACTGTATTTTTGTCGATTTTTATTGAATTTGAACTATATTTCAACGTTTTTTGATGGTTCTGAGCCACCAAACACACTTAAAGCATGCAGAATCGACTCAGAATAGGAAAAGGAGACGTTTAGGTCACTTTTTTTGCATTCTGGCGTTCGTAGATACAAGAAAACTGTTAAAATTCTTCAGAAACGTCACTTTTGAAGTGTTTTCTTGTACTTTTAAGCCACTCAGATACCCTACGGGCTCGGAAAGTGCAACGAAACCATCAAATTTTAGCTAGAAACTGTATTTTTGTCGATTTTTTTTGAATTTGAACTATATTTCAACGTTTTTTGATGGTTCTGAGCCACCAAACACACTTAAAGCATGCAGAATCGACTCAGAATAGGAAAAGGAGACGTTTAGGTCAATTTTATGCATTCTGGCGTTCGTAGATACAAGAAAACTGTTAAAATTCTTCAGAAACGTCACTTTTGAAGTGTTTTCTTGTACTTTTAAGCCACTCAGATACCCTACGGGCTCGGAAAGTGCAACGAAACCATCAAATTTTAGCTAGAAACTGTATTTTTGTCGATTTTTATTGAATTTGAACTATATTTCAACGTTTTTTGATGGTTCTGAGCCACCAAACACACTTAAAGCATGCAGAATCGACTCAGAATAGGAAAAGGAGACGTTTAGGTCAATTTTATGCATTCTGGCGTTCGTAGATACAAGAAAACTGTTAAAATTCTTCAGAAACGTCACTTTTGAAGTGTTTTCTTGTACTTTTAAGCCACTCAGATACCCTACGGGCTCGGAAAGTGCAACGAAACCATCAAATTTTAGGTAGAAACTGTATTTTTGTCGATTTTTATTGAATTTGAACTATATTTCAACGTTTTTTGATGGTTCTGAGCCACCAAACACACTTAAAGCATGCAGAATCGACTCAGAATAGGAAAAGGAGACGTTTAGGTCAATTTTATGCATTCTGGCGTTCGTAGATACAAGAAAACTGTTAAAATTCTTCAGAAACGTCACTTTTGAAGTGTTTTCTTGTACTTTTAAGCCACTCAGATACCCTACGGGCTCGGAAAGTGCAACGAAACCATCAAATTTTAGCTAGAAACTGTATTTTTGTCGATTTTTATTGAATTTGAACTATATTTCAACGTTTTTTGATGGTTCTGAGCCACCAAACACACTTAAAGCATGCAGAATCGACTCAGAATAGGAAAAGGAGACGTTTAGGTCAATTTTATGCATTCTGGCGTTCGTAGATACAAGAAAACTGTTAAAATTCTTCAGAAACGTCACTTTTGAAGTGTTTTCTTGTACTTTTAAGCCACTCAGATACCCTACGGGCTCGGAAAGTGCAACGAAACCATCAAATTTTAGCTAGAAACTGTATTTTTGTCGATTTTTATTGAATTTGAACTATATTTCAACGTTTTTTGATGGTTCTGAGCCACCAAACACACTTAAAGCATGCAGAATCGACTCAGAATAGGAAAAGGAGACGTTTAGGTCAATTTTATGCATTCTGGCGTTCGTAGATACAAGAAAACTGTTAAAATTCTTCAGAAACGTCACTTTTGAAGTGTTTTCTTGTACTTTTAAGCCACTCAGATACCCTAAGGGCTCGGAAAGTGCAACGAAACCATCAAATTTTAGCTAGAAACTGTATTTTTGTCGATTTTTATTGAATTTGAACTATATTTCAACGTTTTTTGATGGTTCTGAGCCACCAAACACACTTAAAGCATGCAGAATCGACTCAGAATAGGAAAAGGAGACGTTTAGGTCAATTTTATGCATTCTGGCGTTCGTAGATACAAGAAAACTGTTAAAATTCTTCAGAAACGTCACTTTTGAAGTGTTTTCTTGTACTTTTAAGCCACTCAGATACCCTACGGGCTCGGAAAGTGCAACGAAACCATCAAATTTTAGCTAGAAACTGTATTTTTGTCGATTTTTATTGAATTTGAACTATATTTCAACGTTTTTTGATGGTTCTGAGCCACCAAACACACTTAAAGCATGCAGAATCGACTCAGAATAGGAAAAGGAGACGTTTAGGTCAATTTTATGCATTCTGGCGTTCGTAGATACAAGAAAACTGTTAAAATTCTTCAGAAACGTCACTTTTGAAGTGTTTTCTTGTACTTTTAAGCCACTCAGATACCCTACGGGCTCGGAAAGTGCAACGAAACCATCAAATTTTAGCTAGAAACTGTATTTTTGTCGATTTTTATTGAATTTGAACTATATTTCAACGTTTTTTGATGGTTCTGAGCCACCAAACACACTTAAAGCATGCAGAATCGATTCAGAATAGGAAAAGGAGACGTTTAGGTCAATTTTATGCATTCTGGCGTTCGTAGATACAAGAAAACTGTTAAACTTCTTCAGAAACGTCACTTTTGAAGTGTTTTCTTGTACTTTTAAGCCACTCAGATACCCTACGGGCTCGGAAAGTGCAACGAAACCATCAAATTTTAGCTAGAAACTGTATTTTTGTCGATTTTTATTGAATTTGAACTATATTTCAACGTTTTTTGATGGTTCTGAGCCACCAAACACACTTAAAGCATGCAGAATCGACTCAGAATAGGAAAAGGAGACGTTTAGGTCAATTTTATGCATTCTGGCGTTCGTAGATACAAGAAAACTGTTATAATTCTTCAGAAACGTCACTTTTGAAGTGTTTTCTTGTACTTTTAAGCCACTCAGATACCCTACGGGCTCGGAAAGTGCAACGAAACCATCAAATTTTAGCTAGAAACTGTATTTTTGTCGATTTTTATTGAATTTGAACTATATTTCAACGTTTTTTGATGGTTCTGAGCCACCAAACACACTTAAAGCATGCAGAATCGACTCAGAATAGGAAAAGGAGACGTTTAGGTCAATTTTATGCATTCTGGCGTTCGTAGATACAAGAAAACTGTTAAAATTCTTCAGAAACGTCACTTTTGAAGTGTTTTCTTGTACTTTTAAGCCACTCAGATACCCTACGGGCTCGGAAAGTGCAACGAAACCATCAAATTTTAGCTAGAAACTGTATTTTTGTCGATTTTTATTGAATTTGAACTATATTTCAACGTTTTTTGATGGTTCTGAGCCACCAAACACACTTAAAGCATGCAGAATCGACTCAGAATAGGAAAAGGAGACGTTTAGGTCAATTTTATGCATTCTGGCGTTCGTAGATACAAGAAAACTGTTAAAATTCTTCAGAAACGTCACTTTTGAAGTGTTTTCTTGTACTTTTAAGCCACTCAGATACCCAACGGGCTCGGAAAGTGCAACGAAACCATCAAATTTTAGCTAGAAACTGTATTTTTGTGGATTTTTATTGAATTTGAACTATATTTCAACGTTTTTTGATGGTTCTGAGCCACCAAACACACTTAAAGCATGCAGAATCGACTCAGAATAGGAAAAGGAGACGTTTAGGTCAATTTTATGCATTCTGGCGTTCGTAGATACAAGAAAACTGTTAAAATTCTTCAGAAACGTCACTTTTGAGGTGTTTTCTTGTACTTTTAAGCCACTCAGATACCCTACGGGCTCGGAAAGTGCAACGAAACCATCAAATTTTAGCTAGAAACTGTATTTTTGTCGATTTTTATTGAATTTGAACTATATTTCAACGTTTTTTGATGGTTCTGAGCCACCAAACACACTTAAAGCATGCAGAATCGACTCAGAATAGGAAAAGGAGACGTTTAGGTCAATTTTATGCATTCTGGCGTTCGTAGATACAAGAAAACTGTTAAAATTCTTCAGAAACGTCACTTCTGAAGTGTTTTCTTGTACTTTTAAGCCACTCAGATACCCTACGGGCTCGGAAAGTGCAACGAAACCATCAAATTTTAGCTAGAAACTGTATTTTTGTCGATTTTTATTGAATTTGAACTATATTTCAACGTTTTTTGATGGTTCTGAGCCACCAAACACACTTAAAGCATGCAGAATCGACTCAGAATAGGAAAAGGAGACGTTTAGGTCAATTTTATGCATTCTGGCGTTCGTAGATACAAGAAAACTGTTAAAATTCTTCAGAAACGTCACTTTTGAAGTGTTTTCTTGTACTTTTAAGCCACTCAGATACCCTACGGGCTCGGAAAGTGCAACGAAACCATCAAATTTTAGCTAGAAACTGTATTTTTGTCGATTTTTATTGAATTTGAACTATATTTCAACGTTTTTTGATGGTTCTGAGCCACCAAACACACTTAAAGCATGCAGAATCGACTCAGAATAGGAAAAGGAGACGTTTAGGTCAATTTTATGCATTCTGGCGTTCGTAGATACAAGAAAACTGTTAAAATTCTTCAGAAACGTCACTTTTGAAGTGTTTTCTTGTACTTTTAAGCCACTCAGATACCCTACGGGCTCGGAAAGTGCAACGAAACCATCAAATTTTAGCTAGAAACTGTATTTTTGTCGATTTTTATTGAATTTGAACTATATTTCAACGTTTTTTGATGGTTCTGAGCCACCAAACACACTTAAAGCATGCAGAATCGACTCAGAATAGGAAAAGGAGACGTTTAGGTCAATTTTATGCATTCTGGCGTTCGTAGATACAAGAAAACTGTTAAAATTCTTCAGAAACGTCACTTTTGAAGTGTTTTCTTGTACTTTTAAGCCACTCAGATACCCTACGGGCTCGGAAAGTGCAACGAAACCATCAAATTTTAGCTAGAAACTGTATTTTTGTCGATTTTTATTGAATTTGAACTATATTTCAACGTTTTTTGATGGTTCTGAGCCACCAAACACACTTAAAGCATGCAGAATCGACTCAGAATAGGAAAAGGAGACGTTTAGGTCAATTTTATGCATTCTGGCGTTCGTAGATACAAGAAAACTGTTAAAATTCTTCAGAAACGTCACTTTTGAAGTGTTTTCTTGTACTTTTAAGCCACTCAGATACCCTACGGGCTCGGAAAGTGCAACGAAACCATCAAATTTTAGCTAGAAACTGTATTTTTGTCGATTTTTATTGAATTTGAACTATATTTCAACGTTTTTTGATGGTTCTGAGCCACCAAACACACTTAAAGCATGCAGAATCGACTCAGAATAGGAAAAGGAGACGTTTAGGTCAATTTTATGCATTCTGGCGTTCGTAGATACAAGAAAACTGTTAGAATTCTTCAGAAACGTCACTTTTGAAGTGTTTTCTTGTACTTTTAAGCCACTCAGATACCCTACGGGCTCGGAAAGTGCAACGAAACCATCAAATTTTAGCTAGAAACTGTATTTTTGTCGATTTTTATTGAATTTGAACTATATTTCAACGTTTTTTGATGGTTCTGAGCCACCAAACACACTTAAAGCATGCAGAATCGACTCAGAATAGGAAAAGGAGACGTTTAGGTCAATTTTATGCATTCTGGCGTTCGTAGATACAAGAAAACTGTTAAAATTCTTCAGAAACGTCACTTTTGAAGTGTTTTCTTGTACTTTTAAGCCACTCAGATACCCTACGGGCTCGGAAAGTGCAACGAAACCATCAAATTTTAGCTAGAAACTGTATTTTTGTCGATTTTTATTGAATTTGAACTATATTTCAACGTTTTTTGATGGTTCTGAGCCACCAAACACACTTAAAGCATGCAGAATCGACTCAGAATAGGAAAAGGAGACGTTTAGGTCAATTTTATGCATTCTGGCGTTCGTAGATACAAGAAAACTGTTAAAATTCTTCAGAAACGTCACTTTTGAAGTGTTTTCTTGTACTTTTAAGCCACTCAGATACCCTACGGGCTCGGAAAGTGCAACGAAACCATCAAATTTTAGCTAGAAACTGTATTTTTGTCGATTTTTATTGAATTTGAACTATATTTCAACGTTTTTTGATGGTTCTGAGCCACCAAACACACTTAAAGCATGCAGAATCGACTCAGAATAGGAAAAGGAGACGTTTAGGTCAATTTTATGCATTCTGGCGTTCGTAGATACAAGAAAACTGTTAAAATTCTTCAGAAACGTCACTTTTGAAGTGTTTTCTTGTACTTTTAAGCCACTCAGATACCCTACGGGCTCGGAAAGTGCAACGAAACCATCAAATTTTAGCTAGAAACTGTATTTTTGTCGATTTTTATTGAATTTGAACTATATTTCAACGTTTTTTGATGGTTGAGCCACCAAACACACTTAAAGCATGCAGAATCGACTCAGAATAGGAAAAGGAGACGTTTAGGTCAATTTTATGCATTCTGGCGTTCGTAGATACAAGAAAACTGTTAAAATTCTTCAGAAACGTCACTTTTGAAGTGTTTTCTTGTACTTTTAAGCCACTCAGATTCCCTACGGGCTCGGAAAGTGCAACGAAACCATCAAATTTTAGCTAGAAACTGTATTTTTGTCGATTTTTATTGAATTTGAACTATATTTCAACGTTTTTTGATGGTTCTGAGCCACCAAACACACTTAAAGCATGCAGAATCGACTCAGAATAGGAAAAGGAGACGTTTAGGTCAATTTTATGCATTCTGGCGTTCGTAGATACAAGAAAACTGTTAAAATTCTTCAGAAACGTCACTTTTGAAGTGTTTTCTTGTACTTTTAAGCCACTCAGATACCCTACGGGCTCGGAAAGTGCAACGAAACCATCAAATTTTAGCTAGAAACTGTATTTTTGTCGATTTTTATTGAATTTGAACTATATTTCAACGTTTTTTGATGGTTCTGACCCACCAAACACACTTAAAGCATGCAGAATCGACTCAGAATAGGAAAAGGAGACGTTTAGGTCAATTTTGTGCATTCTGGCGTTCGTAGATACAAGAAAACTGTTAAAATTCTTCAGAAACGTCACTTTTGAAGTGTTTTCTTGTACTTTTAAGCCACTCAGATACCCTACGGGCTCGGAAAGTGCAACGAAACCATCAAATTTTAGCTAGAAACTGTATTTTTGTCGATTTTTATTGAATTTGAACTATATTTCAACGTTTTTTGATGGTTCTGAGCCACCAAACACACTTAAAGCATGCAGAATCGACTCAGAATAGGAAAAGGAGACGTTTAGGTCAATTTTATGCATTCTGGCGTTCGTAGATACAAGAAAACTGTTAAAATTCTTCAGAAACGTCACTTTTGAAGTGTTTTCTTGTACTTTTAAGCCACTCAGATACCCTACGGGCTCGGAAAGTGCAACGAAACCATCAAATTTTAGCTAGAAACTGTATTTTTGTCGATTTTTATTGAATTTGAACTATATTTCAACGTTTTTTGATGGTTCTGAGCCACCAAACACACTTAAAGCATGCAGAATCGACTCAGAATAGGAAAAGGAGACGTTTAGGTCAATTTTATGCATTCTGGCGTTCGTAGATACAAGAAAACTGTTAAAATTCTTCAGAAACGTCACTTTTGAAGTGTTTTCTTGTACTTTTAAGCCACTCAGATACCCTACGTGCTCGGAAAGTGCAACGAAACCATCAAATTTTAGCTAGAAACTGTATTTTTGTCGATTTTTATTGAATTTGAACTATATTTCAACGTTTTTTGATGGTTCTGAGCCACCAAACACACTTAAAGCATGCAGAATCGACTCAGAATAGGAAAAGGAGACGTTTAGGTCAATTTTATGCATTCTGGCGTTCGTAGATACAAGAAAACTGTTAAAATTCTTCAGAAACGTCACTTTTGAAGTGTTTTCTTGGACTTTTAAGCCACTCAGATACCCTACGGGCTCGGAAAGTGCAACGAAACCATCAAATTTTAGCTAGAAACTGTATTTTTGTCGATTTTTATTGAATTTGAACTATATTTCAACGTTTTTTGATGGTTCTGAGCCACCAAACACACTTAAAGCATGCAGAATCGACTCAGAATAGGAAAAGGAGACGTTTAGGTCAATTTTATGCATTCTGGCGTTCGTAGATACAAGAAAACTGTTAAAATTCTTCAGAAACGTCACTTTTGAAGTGTTTTCTTGTACTTTTAAGCCACTCAGATACCCAACGGGCTCGGAAAGTGCAACGAAACCATCAAATTTTAGCTAGAAACTGTATTTTTGTCGATTTTTATTGAATGTGGCGGCACCGTCGGGTCTTTGGCTATTTTGCTTATTTATATTTAGTGTCCGAGTTTTGTGCCGAGGGCCGTCACAAAAGAGTGCCCCTTAGGTCCTGGCCCGTGAGGGCCGATTCGGGGGATGAGAAGGGCAAATGAGACACAGTCTCGCTCCATAGGTTATCTATTGTAACTTGGTAACACAGTTTTGACGAGCTAACAATTATCAGAGGGTTACATACTCTAGCCAGGAAAAGGGGTGATTACGATTAGAGTAATAGGAACATTAACTGTGCATCTTACGTTAATATATACATATGGAGACCAGGGCGGTGAACCCTGGTATCTGGTTAAGATTACTGAATAAACGCATATCAAGCAGTAAGCGACGGAATCTTATCTATAAGAGTATAAATTTATGCCTTCGTTACGGAAGACCATAGAAACGTATTACATATGAACATTAAACTAGCCTATAACATTTAACTGAGGGTTGCTGGGGGGTTGCGACTGATCGTGGTAGGGTCACGAGTGCCTTGAAGGGTAGCGGGTCTCGCTTTTGGTTACTCCAGGCTCTCGTAGTGTATGGGCGAGCCTGAAGGTGGCACCCGGGCCTTGAGAACGTAGAACTGTCCGTTTATTAAATTGAGGGCGGTGACAAGATACAGCGTTGGGCAAAAACGGGGGGCACGAACCCTTGCGGTTCGGCAGGGAGGGCCCACATCAAGCCGGAAGAAGCTGATCCGATACGGTGGATCATTGACTTGCCGTACAAGATTCATACCGAAGGCCTGTTAAGTCGCCGTCGACTCGCCGGTAAGCGCCGATAAGGCGGCCTTCGCAAGGGCAGAACCGCATAAGTAGGTCAGTGGGACTTACATGTCAGCAGTTCAGCGGTTGTGTGGAAAAGTCGGAGGGGGAACCTCGGCGAAGCGCCACTGTCACTCAATGGAGAAGGTCGTGTTGGAAGATGTTGTTCCGCACTTGGCACTAGCACGGCGGCCGGAAGTTGGGTGTCACGATTAGACTAGGAAGCAGGCCCATCCGCACGCGAGACTGTATCGGAATCGAATTGCATTTTAATTCTAATCCGGCCGTTTTTATAGGGTTTTCGAGCGTGAGAATATTGAAGACGATGTGACAAAAAAATCTATTTCTCGCAATTTTGTCGCCGGAAACGGCGGCAAGTGTTTGTAAAAGTGCATTTCCCATAATTAATTGGCATCGGACCACCCAGAATGATAACGCATTCGTCAGACTTATTGGCCTTGATCTCAAGTGTTTGTATTGACCCCAAGTTTCCCATGCAAATGTGCATATTAATTGCAACTGGAGTGATTTGATTGGACATGAAGATGTTCTCCATATTAGGGCATGGAATGCGCTTTGGCGATTATTCCTGGAAGACAGTGTGACTGTGTGGGGCCATGGGAAGCGATCGCTTGCCTTGAAGATTCTGTTAATTGATAATACTGGGAAGTTCGGACTTTTGGTTCCCATGATAATGAAGAGTAGGCTCGTTATGAAAAAATATTATGTGCCACAGTTGGGCTATTTTAAGGGTTGAAATTCCGGTTCACCACAACACTCCCCGTTTTAAGATGAAAATATGAGCCTCAAGGTGCTCGTATTTTCTCACAAGACTTATGATTACGTACAGAACTATGGTAACACGGTCCAGCAGTGAGGGTACTATTTTTGAAAGGTTTATTAAGGTGTGAAAGTTAAAATGCGTATCCTCGCTACTAGCTCACAAGTTTGGTTGCCGGGCATGCTAAGCTAGTCCCTTTTGGGCATTGGGACTCCGGGGTTGGTAACTCTGCTTTCTTTCGTTATTACGAAGCGGTGATTGTTCTTTCTTGACGTGGTCTTCTTCGTCCGTGGATGAATCTAACTCAGTTTCGATAATCGTGGCTAACCGATTGGAGATGTTTTGATACAGCACTGCACCTCGTGCACTACACTGAATTGGTGATGGTTTAGCTGAGACAGCACGAGAAATACTGCTGGAAGTCTCCCGGGTGGTTGGGTTGTGACTGCGTTCATGAGCTGGTGCTGTCTGAGGGTCGGGTGGTGACGTTGAAGGGCTGTCTGGCAAGGTTGCAGGTTGCGGACCCAGAAATGAGACAGGTCTGGGGGGCTGCGCTGGGATGTCGTAGCCGTGGGGATCGTGCCAAGAGGATGGCCTTGATACGGGGTTGCGTCCGGGGAAGCCCCATGTGAACCCGAGGTAGGTCGGAGTAGGTGGACGGCTCGTGTTGGTGGTAACCGCTCGTGGACGCCAACTGGCACTCCGAGCTCGAATGATGAGATAAAACATGAAACAAAGGAGTAGATTAATGGCGATTAACTCCAGGATCACGATGAGTATTTCCCAAACCGCCCCCTCTACGGGGGTGGAATTGGCTGTATTGCAACGTGCGGTGTACTGTAGTTCCGTGGATCGACTTTGGTTTGGTCCCGGAACATTGCTGTGCTGTAGGTACAGGGAAATGGTATCCCCACACTGAGTGGACAGGAGGTAGAAGTTGTCCCTTGTGCTAATGTGGCCATTAGTTCGGTTGTTGCCCGTTTTCCAGAAGAGGTGAACTTCTTCGGTGGAAGTCTCTGGAGATTCCCAAGTGACGTTTGTGACGTCCAATCGTCCCTTGGCGGGACCTGGGGTGAGACTCCATTGTCGCTGATATTGTGACATGGTGTACAAACTGCGTAAGACCTGTCGCGGTTAGCTTTTCCGCCTGACCCAAATCTCCACTGCCCACATTACGCATGCGTTCTGCCCTTATATAAGTGATTAAAGTATGAAATGCTATAATAGATTAGAGATGATAGTATTTGGCGATTTATTTAAATCCAGGTGTGTGCCTGGTCATTTTTGAGGTCTTGGACTGCCTGATTCAGTCCGGTATAAACCGTACCGTCACGTGTGAGGAGCGCGGGGGAAGTAGTAGAAGTAATGTTGGAATCGTCAGCAGACGTTGCTAGCTCTTGAGTAGGGGCGCTTGCTATGCCTATGTGGTTGGGATCTCGAAGAGCAGCTGGATCACCGTGGTTGGTTTCGTTCAGAGGGCCCAGCGTTCGGTGTAGCCTGCTGCTTACGTCCTTCTTGTGTTTCTTGTGTAGTAGCCAAATTGTCATGGTATCCCAGAAGCTAGCTAGTATCTTGAGAGACCAGCCATGTTCCTTTTGGATTGCAATGGCGTTGATTAAGATTTCGATTAATATCTTGATAAACCTGATGATGCAGTAGATGCCGATTAATCCGCTCGTCCAAGTACCAATGCATCGAAACCATCCCCACATCTTGTCTAGAGCTGATTCGGCCAATTTTTCTAGTTCCTCTGCGCTAAACATGTGGAGTAGAGACACTCCCTGAGTTTCTACGTTTTGACCAACCATTTTCCTTGTTAAGATATTTGATAAAGCCTTTCGTTCGAATCCAAAAAGCATTGCGTCTTGGGCCTCGCGTATTTCTTGGGCGGTGTATATTCCTCCGGCTCCTAGGTTTTGGATCGGTGTGAATGTTAGTTTGGTCTCGGTGTCCACCTCTAGGGTGGCTGGTGTATAGGCGGTACCCGGATTGGGACTAAAGCTAGTCCATCTGTTGTTGATGTAGTATAGTGGGGGAATTAATGAATTGCATTCCATTTGTTCGGCGTATCGCTGTAGTATACGTGTGATTGGCGACATGAAATAGCTAATGTTGTCTACTTTCACGGGTAATTCTGCGTAGCAGGTTGTTTCTCGTCGTATCTCCACTATCCGTGGGACACATTGTAGAATGTACAAGACTTCGCCGGCTACTTTTCCCACAAAGCCGGCCTGTCCCTTGACCAAAGTACTGATGGTATTAGGTGATAGGGGTGCAAGGACCAATCTATTCAAAAGAATTTCCCTTCTGAGGAGGCAACGCCGGTGGACTGTGTGGGCGTATGCTCGATCGATTGAGGTTTTCAGTGATTGTTCCATATACAAGAACTTTGAGTTCACGTACACTGTTAAGTCGATGTTTTCTTTTCTCGCGTGATTTCCCCAGTTCAGCATACGCGCTCCTGGTTCTTTTTCGAGCACGAGTAGCTTTGGATGTTCTGTCTGCCACACCAGGGTTCCACAGATCGTTGCTGTTTTAATGAGGGAGAGTGCAAAGACTCTGTCTCCGTCCTCCACTACGACGTACATAATGGGGTTAGAGGTGTTTTTCTGGCGCACAAGGTATCCTTGACCGTTGTATAAGGTGGCATAGGAGTTGCACTCCTGGGGGGTAACTGGATCCCATGCGGTTTCTCCCATTACTGCGTCAATGCAGTAACCACTTAGGAAAGAGCACGAATAGCCACCGTGCAAGACGACTTCGTCTTGGTCTAGTTTCAGGGTAGCTTCGTAGTCTTTAATGGTTATGGTCACAGTAGCGGTGACTACCACATTCTCCCATGTTGTTCCATCTTCGGTAAAGGTGGTTCCGGTACAAGTACCGTCGGTCTGTAGTTTTCCGGCGAGGGTCACTGATCCTCCTATGGTGCCGTTTGGCTGCAGCCCAGAGAAGACCTGGCCATGAAGTCCTCGGAATTCTCTGAACTGGTGGATGGCCTTGCAGTTTTCTCGGCCAACCTTGTATAGATAGGTGTATAGTCCTTTTGCAACCACACTGCTGTGGCTATGCATGCCGCAGTGGTGGATCATTCGAGTGACTTGGACTAGACATGTTTGAACATGTACTTTTTCAAACCTGTTTTTCTGGACTATTTGAATGCTCCGCGGAAAGGTAGTGTAACCATATTCCGGATCTGGGCACTGGGCCACGTCGTTTAAAGAGATGATCGTGATATTGGTCGCGGAGTTCTGGCAATCGTAGGCTATCAGCCCGTTTGTAAGTTGCCAAAGGAGGGGTAAAAGTACTAACCTCATGCTGGTTCGATCTGTAAACAGATAGTCTGTATTATCTTTCGTCTGTGATTGTTTTCTTATCCTATCTTAATGCTAATAATCTATCCTATGGAGCGAAATTTTTGTATGCTTCTTAAGTTCTATTCTAAGTGGTTATTCTTAATTGTAGGGCTAAATATGTCTGCGGAGAACCCAGGGGTATTCTGGAACGTCTCCCTTGCTACGAGTCTGGTACGGGTGACTGGGTTCCGGTTCCTGTTGAAGCGGAAGGTATTCATCTTGGTGTTGGGTAGGGTCGGCTTCGTCTATCACTGGGTCGTCTTCTATCTCTTCGTCTACGATTTCGTTCCGTTGGTTTTGCTGATTTTCCCGTTTGAGTAGATTCGCTTCTTCCTCATCCGTGTTCTCGGCGAACAATTCCTTGAATCCGTCATAACTTTCTAGGATTGGGCTTGACACACGGGGTTCTGGTCTTTGAGGCTTACTTATTTGGCTGTCGAGCAAGAATTGTTGTGTTGGATCGAAGTCGATGTCGTCTTCTGTGTCTTGTTCGACGTCACTGCTCGGCGGTTGATTCGATCGCCATGGTTTAAGACGGCTGACATGTACCAAGGATTCCTTCTTGCCTCCGATTTCCTTGATAACATAATTTACGGGTCCTGTTTGTCTTAGGATTCGATAGGGTCCACTCCACTTCGGTTGGAATTTCGCTGCTAATCTCCGTCCTTTAATTGCTGGTGTATGTAGGTAAACTTTATCTCCTGGTTGGTAACTGTAAGCCTTCGCTTTTCTGTTGAACTTGTCACAGCGGGCTTGATTGTTTACTTCGATTGTTTCTGCAGCACTCTTCCAGGCTGAGCGCATTCGAGCCAACATTTCTGTTACATAGTTGTCATCGAGGTCGTATTTTACCCTGGTTGGTTTGGTGAGCGTGTGGAAGGGCAATTCCATGTCCCTTCCATGTAACAGGAAGAATGGTGTTTCCCTGGTGGCTTCATGTATTCGACTTCGATATGCCATTAATACGAAGGGGATCATTTCGTCCCATTCGATGTATTCGTCAGATAAGTAATGTGAAATCATAGTCTTGAGTACATGGTGCATGCGTTCGATCACTCCGTTGGTGGCGGGTCTGTAAGGGCTTGTTTGTATTTTCTCGATATCCAGTGTTTTGCAAACTTCTCGGAATAACTCCGAAATGAATTGGGTACCACAGTCGGTGAGGAGGATATGTGGTGCACCGTGCCTCGTAATGACTTGAGTTACAAAAGCCTTGGCTACCGTCGTAGCTCTAATGTCTGGTATTGGGATGCATTCGGGGTAGCGACTGAGATAGTCCATGCAGGTTAGGAGGTATTGGTTTCCTGCACTTGTTCGGTGTAGGGGTCCCACAATATCTAGAGATATCATGCCCCATACGCAGGATGGGACTGTCATCACTTGCATCTCGGGAGCCATGACAGGGTGCGTTTTATGGATATTACACGAGTGGCATCCCTGACAGTAAATGCCTACATCATTTCGCATTCCTCTCCAATAGAAGTTGTTCTGGATGAGTTGTGTTGTCTTGGACACTCCGCCGTGGGCTGTCCACGGGGTGTCGTGATATAATTGAATGATGCGTTTTTTCATTGATGTGGGTACCACGAGTGCGTCCTCTCTGTGTGGTTCTTCCCGGGTCTTATAACATAGACCGTTAGAGGCGAGGTAAAAGCCTTCAGTGTTGATTAGCCGCCTCACCTCCGGATCGGCTTTTTGTGATCTTCTTATCTCTTCCCAGTCATAGATGATGGGGACGTTGTTTGGCATCTCGGCGGAGATATTCTTTACTTCCATCTCCGGAATGTTGGTCAGTTCGGTGTAATCCAGCCTGGTAAATGCGTCGACATGATTCTTCTTTCCTGGTCGGTATTCAATGTCGAAGTCGTATTCCATTAAGCAGATTGCCCATCGCGCTAGGCGAGAGCTTGGATCTTTCAGCGAAAAGAGATATTTTAAGGGTCGATGGTCCGTAAATATGGTGAAGTGGGTGCCTGTGAGATAGACCCTAAAGTATTTTACTGCCCAGACAACCGCTAGTAATTCCCTCTCGATGGTGCTATAGCGCAGTTCAGCTCCTTTCAGGCCTCGACTGGCGTAACAGATGGGGTGTTCAATTGAGTATTTTTGTGCGAGAATGGCGCTTACCGCCACTCCACTTGCATCCGTTGCTAGGACAAAGGGTCTTGTGAAATCTGGATATTTTAAAATGGGTGGATTAACCAGTGCCCCTTTTAATGCATTGAATGCTCCTTGTTGGCTGTCATCCCATTCGAAGGGTGTGTCCTTTTTGGTTAGGTCTGATAAGGGTCGAGCAATTTCTGAGAATTTTGGGACGAACTTTCGATAGAATCCGCATAACCCTAAGAATGCTCTGATTTCCTTTGGGTTTGTGGGTGTTGGGTATTTTTCTACGGCCCTAGTCTTTTCGGGGTCTGTTTTGCATCCTTCAGCCGAAATTATGTGTCCGAGATACTTCGCTTCTCGCATCATGAAATTGCATTTGGTGGGTTTGAACTTGAGGTTTGCCTCGCGCATTCTTATGAACACATCCCTAAGGCGTTTAATGTGTTCTTGCGGGTCGTTGTTGCTAAAGACAATGACGTCGTCTAGGTATGCTAAGCACTCGGAGCCGATAAGGCCCGAAAATACGGCATACATCAGTCGTTGCCAGGTGCTGGGGGCATTTCTTAATCCCATAGCCATGCGATTGAACTCGTAATGGCCTGTTGGTGTGCTGAAGGCACTGATTTCTTTGTTCTCTTCTTCTAATTCTACCTGGAAGTATCCGCTGGCCATGTCCATGATGGAAAACAGACTAGCTCCGGTTAATTGATCTAACGTATCTTGCAGTACAGGTAGTGGGAAGAAATCTGGTTTAGTGATCTTGTTCAATTCTCTGTAATCGATACACAGTCGGAATTCAGGTTCTTCGCCCGGAATGGGTTTTTTCTCGACTAAGAGTGCAGGGGCACTCCATGGGGATTGGCTTTCTCTAATGATATTATTATTTAATAGTTGTTGAATCTCTCTATCGAGGATTTCTCTTCGATGGTAGGGTACTCGGTAGGGTCTTTTGGTAATGGGTTGCACCGTTTCGGTGATTATACGGTGTTTGACTCGACTTGTACATGTTAAATGTTGGTCTGGTTTTCGGAAGATGTCGATGAATTCTGCTATTAATTTCTCAAGGGCTTTTTGATGGAAATTATTTCCCTTGGGGTAGTTTAATTTTTGATACAATTCCTCTATCTCTTGTTGCTTTTCTTCTTCTGTTAGTACAGTATTTATAGAAGCGTCTTCAACTTTAGGTTCGTTTTCTACCATGGCTTCAACACACGATCCCATGATTTTGTTTTTAGGTAGCTTTGTGCTTATGTTCAGAAAATTGACTATACGAATCGGGAGGTATTTTTGAGTCGCGCAGAGCACTCGGGCGACTAGTACGCCGGGCATTTGGGTATTGCGTGGTTCTATAATGATAAATGGCGAGTTGGCCTGACCCGTCATAATACCACAACAGATCGTCTGGCTTTTTGGTTGGAGTTCGATATCGTGAGCCAAACGAACTATATTTGAGTTGGTTTCTTTCTGAGTTGCCATACCCTGGTTCCTGGGAGATTTCTGCTCAATTTCTCTCAACTCCGGTTCGGTATAGTGTTTTGCCTCCGGAGGCTTTAATACAATTTCAGTTTCTTCATTTCTCATCTCTTCATTCTTCACAGTAATACTCATGTCATTCTTTTTCATCGTAACTTCATTATTTGTTCTGTTATCTTCATTATTGCTATTCTCAACTTCATTACATTTGTTTCTTCTCTCACTATATCGTTGTTTAACTTTTGTGTTTTCTTTCTCTCCGACGTCGGTAAGTGGGTTTAGATTATCATTTTTGTTGCCTATTTCGCTAGTACAATTTCGCTGCCCTTTTGGCAATGCGGTACACGTGCAAAAATACTCTGCAGAGTTATCAGTAATTGTTCTAATGCTCATACTACTATAATTCTCTTGGTTACTTACTATTCCTTGTTCTACTTTGTCATTGCTTTTCTGGTGTATATTGTCATGGGTTTGATCACTGTATTGAGCCTTGTGGTGACTATTGTTCCTGAAGTTGTCATGTTTGTTATCTATGGCTGCGGTTAATGGTAGATGGCAACCTTGGATTTGTATGGTTTTAGCTGCCCAGCAAATTCGAACCCTAAATTTACTGAGAAAATCCAGCCCTACGAGTATGTCTCCCTTGAATTTGATGTCATCGTAAACGATTATAAAATCATGTACAATTTCCGTTTCCTTGCTGAGTTGTAATGGTACTTGAATGATTCCTTCATATGGTATGGGTCTGCCTTGTACGTCGCGTATTACGAGAGCTATGCGTTGGATGACGGGTTTATCCAGGAGGTCAATGGCTTCTCGTTTGATTAGTGATAAATCTGCTCCCGTGTCGACAAGGACCACTAATTGGTGTGAATTCCCTGTCACACAGAACCTATTGAGTTCGCTTATGTTTAGACGTATATAGCAGACCTGGCGCCTTGGAGTTTGGTAGGCTAATGTTGGTTGGGATTTGGGTGGGTTCCCTGGCGGACCGTAACCTTCCCCACGGGTTCGGTCCTCGAAGAGTTTAAAGGACGATTTCTTTCCTGATTCCTGGATGCGAAAAATGAGCGACTATTGTTCTGTCCTTGTCTACTGCATCCTTGGGCGTGCGTGCAACACGGCGGGTTTTGATATTGTTGTTGTCGTTGTCGACATTCTCTTTGAATATGTCCTTGTCTGCCGCATCGATAGCAGGTGATGTTCGACTTATCGTAAGAGGTCCTGTTCCTTCCCCACTCTGGCCTGGCATTTGTGTTTGCTGGGGTTCCTGATCCTCGGTGGGGTTGGTTTGTCCCTAGCCAGTGAGGAGGTCGGCCGTCCGGTCCGCGGACTCGGTTGTAATTTGCCTTCCACTGCTCATTTGGCCTCTCTCTCTCTCCTGACCCTTGGTGGTATGGTTTTTCAGTCTCTTCATCCACCGCTGTAGATGTGGCTGCTGGTAGATTGACTTCAATCTTTCGTTGATAGGTGCCCTTTCCGGTGCGTTTCTCGATGAACTCTTCCCTGATTGCTAGGGCGACTGCATTTTCAAAAGTGGCCGGTTGTGCCGACATGACTCGCTGTCCAATGGGCATCAATAGGCCTTCCATGAATTGTTCCAAACATTCCTCCTTTAGATGTTCTTTTCTCCATCTATCCTTATCACCGTCACCAGTTTTCTGATAAGTGGTTGCTGCCAGTACCTGAAGCCTTTCACTGAAGTCAGTGACTGACTCGCCAACGCGTTGCTTGCATGTCCTGAATTGAAGTGTGGCCTCGGTTGTGAATACAGGCCGTTCGTATCTTTTCTTTAATTCTGCCGACCACTCTTCCCAAGTGTCGGTGTCTCGTAATTTGTCATTCCATTCCAGTAAGCGACGAGCGTCTCCAGTCAGTTTTAGCTTGGCCACCTGTACCTTTTGTTTGTCATTCCAGCCTATCAGTTGACCGTAGTCCTCGATGTATCCCAGAAAGACTCGCACTGACCCTTCCCCTGAAAAGCTTGGAATTGATTCCAAGGTTACCGTTGGTGCCTCTGGTCGAGGAGGGTCGGTACCGTTCGTCATTATGAATTCTTTCGTTGGTGTTGGTGTCGGATTATTTCTCCCACAGTTTTGTTTGTTTAAGTTATAGATCTTTTATCGAGTTATGATTTCTTTTTGAATTCGTAGTCTGAAAATAAGTTTCCAGAGTTATCACTCCTATCAGCTCCTGTGGTTGGTTCGTTTATGCGTTTCGGTGGTTAGTATTAGTGGTACTTGGAACGCGGGTATTCGCGAGATTCCTTTGTTGTTGATTGTCATTGACGTGTCCCGATGGTTACCGATTGTCAACAACCCCTTGGCTATTACTTCCTTAATTCATTAACTCTACTTATTGTAAGTTGGATTATTGTTCAATAAGGCACTAGCTTAATGTTCACAAATGATTAATCATTAATACTATTTACAAGTATGCACGTCACTTGGACTGCAAGAAACGAGTCGTGATTGCGTGGTGTTTCTTGAATAATTTAAAAATAATTTAGAGTTTCTGGTTTGTTAGTGGAAACAGTTCTTAAGGTTTAGGAAAATATTCATTGTTGTTAAGTAGTGAAAGGACACGCAAGTCATTAAGGGTGGCCGTGAAAAATTTTGTTACTAAATTGTTGAAAGGAAACGAAAGTCTTTAAGGGTAGTTTTATATAGGAATTATTGTTGTTAAATTGTGAACGAAAACATAGTTGCTTGATAAAAAGAAATCACTGTTGAGTGGTTACGAGAATTGCAAGTGCGTAATGGTGACTTTATAAAACGGTGAAAATTATCATCGTGGCTAACTTGTTAATGAAAACGCGTGTTCTTAATGGTGGTTTTATAACAAAAATACTTGTAGAAAACTATTAAGGGAAACCCAAGCCCTTTAGTTTTTAGAAAAAGATTTATTGGGTACGGTGGTTAGGCAATTTTGAATACACTAGTGAAGCTACTGTTATTTAATTATGATTAACAGGTGGTAGCATACGTTTAACAACTGGTATGGGAATATTGCGCACGTGTTTCCTAAGCTGATAACATGATCAGCCTTACGGGTTGTTCTCAATCTTGGGAGAACGGGGTGAACAAAAGTGCGGGGGTTTTTGTGGTAGCTAAGACCCTCTGTTGGTCATGTGCGGTCTTCAAGAGTGTGCGACATCACGGCGACTGTAAGTGCAGAGTGTTAGTGTGTGTGTCTTGACTTTTACTTGCGCTTTCCACCGATAGGTGACGCGAGATTCGCGTGTGAAAGTGTCTGCGAAGTGACGGTGTGCGTTTGGACTCTCATTTACACCTTCTACCGATAGAGGGCGTAAGAGTTCCCATTTTGGTAAGAATCATCCCTTGATTAATTGTTGAGAATTTTTTCTGATATGAGGTGTTTTTGCGTGTTGAACGAGTGATGGTATTAGTTTTGGCGGGTTGGGGAGGCCCTGTTTGTGGTGGGTCTCGGATCTTTTTCCTCTGTCCTCGTTACATCCCTTTTTCTGATTTCTCTTATTGTTGGATTCCCACCATTAATCGGAGGAATTCCGCATTTAATGTCCCCTTTTATGTTTATCTTTCTGCCCACGTCCCAATTGCACAGCGCAGCGTCTTCTGTCGCTTGCCTTCCTGTTATCTTGTCAGGGGTAATTAGCGTCGATATTCGCTGGCTCGCTTATCGCTTGGTTCCCGGGACTGCATTTCGGGTTTTTTTTTCCTGATGTTCATTCACGCCTTTTAGGACCTGTAGAGTTTCTGGCGGTTGTTTCCTGTGGGTAGCCCTCACGTTTGCTGGGGGGTTCCCGGGGATTTCAAAATTTAAGCGGCGATTCCTTTGAAGATTCCTCGGCGTCTTGTTCTTCTCCTGATCTGTTCACTCGAGCTTATCTTTTATCGCGTCTCCGTTTCTTTTTTTTTTTCTTTCTTTTTCCTTTTTGAACTAAGCATTGGTCGGTGGTCGGTCCTCGTCAGCGCCCTTTCCATTGTTCCCTCTCTTTTCTTGTTTGTCGTCCTCGATACCATATTTTATGCCAACAATGCGTCTTCTATCTGGCGATTAAAAATGTATTGGTGGCTTTTCTTCATTCTCTCCCTGACTTCGACCGGAATGGGTGAGTTCTTGTTCCCGTCCTTTTGTTTAAAAAAAATTTTCCTTGACTCTCTTGTTGTTACAGATCGCAGAGTTTTTATTCGTAGTGACTCCCGACGGAACAGCTGGGACGAGGCCCGTGAGTATAGATGTATATTATTTCTTTCCTTCTTGGGAGGGGTTTTTCTATTTCCAAAGATTTTATTACTTTCTTACCCTTCAAAATGTTCATAATTGATTTTTTTTTGTTTGTTTTTTGTTTATATGTAGCTGCCGTTCCAGAAGAGCCGGTCGTGGAGGAGCCGGCCCCGCCGGGACCCGGTGAGTACCGAATTAATTCTTTATTATGCTCATTCCCTTTCCGTTGTTGTTGTTGTTGTCTTTTTCTTTGGATGCTGAACCGAATTGTGAAAGTGTTTTTGTGTTTTTCTAGGGCACACGGCCAGGGTGAAAATCGATGCCTGGGGGGTCGTAACAACGGCTGTCCCCGCGACGGGGCTTCAGGGGCAGGAAGGGGCCTACGTCCTGCGGCTCCCGAACGGGGGCCGCGTGACCATCACAAGTGGCTGGGACCACACCACGGTGGTTGTTGAATTTTAGTAAAAATTTGTGTTTTTCTTTTTTCTCTACTTTTAATAAAAGGGAATTAAGCAAATGTTTTGTTTTCCTTTTCGTTACGGTATTTCAGTCGAACAGAGGGGCTGTTGTAGTCGCTTAATGAATTATGAGAATTCATAACTTCTGCATGGTAGTGTCTCGGCAGTGTTTATACTAAAAATTCCCGCATAGGCAGAAATGGTAGTTATAAGTTTCTTGTGTGTCCCATCGTGCTCAGTTTCGTTCCCGAAAGCCTACGAAATGGGTAAGTATGAAATTTTTCTATGGTTAAATTTTTCCCAATTCTAAAAAATAAACGAAACTCTTATTTGTTCTTGCTGTGTAATGGACTGGTTAGCAGCTCTGAGTCTTGCTTCCCTTAGCGTTTATTTGGGTGTTTTTCTTTTTCCAGATCACCATCTTCGACCAGGGGTGAACCCTCCGGGTTCTGGCTTTTGCAGCCCTTCTCCCTCCTCTGTGACGTTATCAGAGATTTTGGCGTCCCTTGAGACTTCACCCCCACCGCGGCCGGTCTCCGTTCCAGCGTCGGAACTATCCCCGGGGTTCATCTATGCTCCACCATCTCCAGCGCCGTTCCCGATGATGCCGGGTTATTTCCCGATGGTCGCCCCGGCGCCTCGGTATGAGGTGATCGCCGGTCCGGGCCTTGTCATCCCTTGGGGCAGCGCCCGGCACCATCTCCATACCTTGGGGGTAACAGTGGGGGTCTTGGAGTACGCTGGTCGAGCACTCATCTATTTCTCTTATTAAATAACCTTAGTTTTTTTTTTTTTTTGTTGTAGTTAGTTTTAAGAAATGTTTATTTAAATAAATTTGGAAAAAAAATGTCTGTTTTTCGTTCTCATCTACTTCTTATCAGCCTATTTCTAAGGTTTTATTAGCGAGAAAGCTGAATTCAGTTTAATTGGTTGCCTAACCTCCGACCTCATATTGTGATAATTAATTTTTGTTTCTACGAGCAGCGCCTCTTGCGATTTTCTCAAGCAACATCTCCTGTCGATAAAAGAGTCGCTGATTCCCGGAATTAAAATCGCGCCCTTAATGATGTATTTCTGATTATTACCGGTTTGGTACTACTGACTGACAATGATAATGCCTAATGAACTATCTAAAACTATGGTGAATACATTAATAGGTAAAGACATATTATCCTCCTGTTTGTGAAACTAGCTAATTCTATTTGAAAAGTTGGGTGCGAATAAAGTTAATGTTACATAAGATTATATCTACGGGTGGCTAAAATTTTTCTTTGGGACGTAAATTTTTTGCTTAAAACTTTGCACGATGCTGCTCACGTGCCATGAAAATTTTTTCCTTTTTACGGAACAGCACAGCTGCGCCTGATAATCTGTGTTTAATTATTATTAATTTAAAATTTTTCCCTAAAATTTATTTTATATTTCGGCCGAATGAGAATGCCAAGAGTTTGCGCTAATTATTTCTTATGACCTCCGCGAGTTGGAAAAATTTGATGTAAAAAAAAAATTCCTGGTTCAATTTTGCAACTATACGTAATATGAAAGACGCGTACGTTTTTAATGCAATTCAGTGTGGTTTTATAAGCCAATTATACCCAAATCAGTCTTTTATTCATGATGGTATTTTAATTTCAAGACAAAGAGTGAGAGAGATGTGTTTGTTTTCCTGAGTGAATTTCCCTCGTGCACTTTTATCGCGCTCATAGCGGATTTATTGCAGCTGGGTGATGATCTCATTTGCTTACAAAACGCCGTCGATCGGGCCAATTAATTATTATCGCCGGATGTATTCTAAACAAGTTATTCTTTGACAGTGCAAATCGTACGAAAGCGTTAATTAATTATTTCCGCGAGGTTCCTGCTTACTCTAAGAAATTGTTAGATGAATATTGGAGTTTTCCTAATTTTATTTAGTATTAAGAATTTAATTTGGGGAATGCCTAAATTGTGAATTTTCCTCTAGTGATAGTGCTTTGAATTTTGTTCTGATACATTTTTACGGATTTCTTGAGTTGCGCAGCTTTATTCCGATCTTTCCAAAAGACAATTCTGAATTTTACCACGTACCGGAATGTTTCTGATTTTATGGAGTTTAAAATTATTCCTTATTTTCCCGAATAAATTTAATATTACTCCCGAAAAATTTACAGCTTGTTGCCGAAATTTAAAAATTGAGATCCTGTTCCCGAAATTTAGAAAAATTGAAATCCTGTCCCCGAAATTTAGAAAAATTGAGATCCTGTTCCCGAAATTTAGAAAAATTGAGATCCTGTTCCCGAAATTTAGAAAAATTGAAATCCTGTCCCCGAAATTTAGAAAAATTGAAATCCTGTTCCCGAAATTTAGAAAAATTGAGATCCTGTTCCCGAAATTTAGAAAAATTGAGATCCTGTTCCCGAAATTTAGAAAAATTGAAATCCTGTCCCCGAAATTTAGAAAAATTGAAATCCTGTTCCCGAAATTTAGAAAAATTGAGATCCTGTCCGCAGCGCCATTTTTGTGGCGGCACCGTCGGGTCTTTGGCTATTTTGCTTATTTATATTTAGTGTCCGAGTTTTGTGCCGAGGGCCGTCACAAAAGAGTGCCCCTTAGGTCCTGGCCCGTGAGGGCCGATTCGGGGGATGAGAAGGGCAAATGAGACACAGTCTCGCTCCATAGGTTATCTATTGTAACTTGGTAACACAGTTTTGACGAGCTAACAATTATCAGAGGGTTACATACTCTAGCCAGGAAAAGGGGTGATTACGATTAGAGTAATAGGAACATTAACTGTGCATCTTACGTTAATATATACATATGGAGACCAGGGCGGTGAACCCTGGTATCTGGTTAAGATTACTGAATAAACGCATATCAAGCAGTAAGCGACGGAATCTTATCTATAAGAGTATAAATTTATGCCTTCGTTACGGAAGACCATAGAAACGTATTACATATGAACATTAAACTAGCCTATAACATTTAACTGAGGGTTGCTGGGGGGTTGCGACTGATCGTGGTAGGGTCACGAGTGCCTGGAAGGGTAGCGGGTCTCGCTTTTGGTTACTCCAGGCGCTCGTAGTGTATGGGCGAGCCTGAAGGTGGCACCCGGGCCTTGAGAACGTAGAACTGTCCGTTTATTAAATTGAGGGCGGTGACAAGATACAGCGTTGGGCAAAAACGGGGGGCACGAACCCTTGCGGTTCGGCAGGGAGGGCCCACATCAAGCCGGAAGAAGCTGATCCGATACGGTGGATCATTGACTTGCCGTACAAGATTCATACCGAAGGCCTGTTAAGTCGCCGTCGACTCGCCGGTAAGCGCCGATAAGGCGGCCTTCGCAAGGGCAGAACCGCATAAGTAGGTCAGTGGGACTTACATGTCAGCAGTTCAGCGGTTGTGTGGAAAAGTCGGAGGGGGAACCTCGGCGAAGCGCCACTGTCACTCAATGGAGAAGGTCGTGTTGGAAGATGTTGTTCCGCACTTGGCACTAGCACGGCGGCCGGAAGTTGGGTGTCACGATTAGACTAGGAAGCAGGCCCATCCGCACGCGAGACTGTATCGGAATCGAATTGCATTTTAATTCTAATCCGGCCGTTTTTATAGGGTTTTCGAGCGTGAGAATATTGAAGACGATGTGACAAAAAAATCTATTTCTCGCAATTTTGTCGCCGGAAACGGCGGCAAGTGTTTGTAAAAGTGCATTTCCCATAATTAATTGGCATCGGACCACCCAGAATGATAACGCATTCGTCAGACTTATTGGCCTTGATCTCAAGTGTTTGTATTGACCCCAAGTTTCCCATGCAAATGTGCATATTAATTGCAACTGGAGTGATTTGATTGGACATGAAGATGTTCTCCATATTAGGGCATGGAATGCGCTTTGGCGATTATTCCTGGAAGACAGTGTGACTGTGTGGGGCCATGGGAAGCGATCGCTTGCCTTGAAGATTCTGTTAATTGATAATACTGGGAAGTTCGGACTTTTGGTTCCCATGATAATGAAGAGTAGGCTCGTTATGAAAAAATATTATGTGCCACAGTTGGGCTATTTTAAGGGTTGAAATTCCGGTTCACCACATGAATTTGAACTATATTTCAAGGTTTTTTGATGGTTCTGAGCCACCAAACACACTTAAAGCATGCAGAATCGACTCTGAATAGGAAAAGGAGGCGTTTAGGTCAATTTTATGCATTCTGGCGTTCGTAGATACAAGAAAACTGTTAAAATTCTTCAGAAACGTCACTTTTGAAGTGTTTTCTTGTACTTTTAAGCCACTCAGATACCCGACGGGCTCGGAAAGTGCAACGAAACCATCAAATTTTAGCTAGAAACTGTATTTTTGTCGATTTTTATTGAATTTGAACTATATTTCAACGTTTTTTGATGGTTCTGAGCCACCAAACACACTTAAAGCATGCAGAATCGACTCAGAATAGGAAAAGGAGACGTTTAGGTCAATTTTATGCATTCTGGCGTTCGTAGATACAAGAAAACTGTTAAAATTCTTCAGAAACGTCACTTTTGAAGTGTTTTCTTGTACTTTTAAACCACTCAGATACCCTACGGGCTCGGAAAGTGCAACGAAACCATCAAACTTTTGCTAGAAACTGTATTTTTGTCGATTTTCATTGAATTTGAACTATTTTTCAACGTTTTTTGATGGTTCTGAGCCACCAAACACACTTAAAGCATGCAGAATCGACTCAGAATAGGAAAAGGAGACGTTTAGGTCAATTTTATGCATTCTGGCGTTCGTAGATACAAGAAAACTGTTAAAATTCTTCAGAAACGTCACTTTTGAAGTGTTTTCTTGTACTTTTAAGCCACTCAGATACCCTACGGGCTCGGAAAGTGCAACGAAACCATCAAATTTTAGCTAGAAACTGTATTTTTGTCGATTTTTATTGAATTTGAACTATATTTCAACGTTTTTTGATGGTTCTGAGCCACCAAACACACTTAAAGCATGCAGAATCGGCTCAGAATAGGAAAAGGAGACGTTTAGATCAATTTTATGCATTCTGGCGTTCGTAGATACAAGAAAACTGTAAAAATTCTTCAGAAACGTCACTTTTGAAGTGTTTTCTTGTACTTTTAAGCCACTCAGATACCCTACGGGCTCGGAAAGTGCAACGAAACCATCAAATTTTAGCTAGAAACTGTATTTTTGTCGATTTTTATTGAATTTGAACTATATTTCAACGTTTTTTGATGGTTCTGAGCCACCAAACACACTTAAAGCATGCAGAATCGACTCAGAATAGGAAAAGGAGACGTTTAGGTCAATTTTATGCATTCTGGCGTTCGTAGATACAAGAAAACTGTTAAAATTCTTCAGAAACGTCACTTTTGAAGTGTTTTCTTGTACTTTTAAGCCACTCAGATACCCTACGGGCTCGGAAAGTGCAACGAAACCATCAAATTTTAGCTAGAAACTGTATTTTTGTCGATTTTTATTGAATTTGAACTATATTTCAACGTTTTTTGATGGTTCTGAGCCACCAAACACACTTAAAGCATGCAGAATCGACTCAGAATAGGAAAAGGAGACGTTTAGGTCAATTTTATGCATTCTGGCGTTCGTAGATACAAGAAAACTGTTAAAATTCTTCAGAAACGTCACTTTTGAAGTGTTTTCTTGTACTTTTAAGCCACTCAGATACCCTACGGGCTCGGAAAGTGCAACGAAACCATCAAATTTTAGCTAGAAACTGTATTTTTGTCGATTTTTATTGAATTTGAACTATATTTCAACGTTTTTTGATGGTTCTGAGCCACCAAACACACTTAAAGCATGCAGAATCGACTCAGAATAGGAAAAGGAGACGTTTAGGTCAATTTTATGCATTCTGGCGTTCGTAGATACAAGAAAACTGTTAAAATTCTTCAGAAACGTCACTTTTGAAGTGTTTTCTTGTACTTTTAAACCACTCAGATACCCTACGGGCTCGGAAAGTGCAACGAAACCATCAAACTTTTGCTAGAAACTGTATTTTTGTCGATTTTCATTGAATTTGAACTATTTTTCAACGTTTTTTGATGGTTCTGAGCCACCAAACACACTTATAGCATGCAGAATCGACTCAGAATAGGAAAAGGAGACGTTTAGGTCAATTTTATGCATTCTGGCGTTCGTAGATACAAGAAAACTGTTAAAATTCTTCAGAAACGTCACTTTTGAAGTGTTTTCTTGTACTTTTAAGCCACTCAGATACCCTACGGGCTCGGAAAGTGCAACGAAATCATCAAATTTTAGCTAGAAACTGTATTTTTGTCGATTTTTATTGAATTTGAACTATATTTCAACGTTTTTTGATGGTTCTGAGCCACCAAACACACTTAAAGCATGCAGAATCGACTCAGAATAGGAAAAGGAGACGTTTAGGTCAATTTTATGCATTCTGGCGTTCGTAGATACAAGAAAACTGTTAAAATTCTTCAGAAACGTCACTTTTGAAGTGTTTTCTTGTACTTTTAAGCCACTCAGATACCCTACGGGCTCGGAAAGTGCAACGAAACCATCAAATTTTAGCTAGAAAGTGTATTTTTGTCGATTTTTATTGAATTTGAACTATATTTCAACGTTTTTTGATGGTTCTGAGCCACCAAACACACTTAAAGCATGCAGAATCGACTCAGAATAGGAAAAGGAGACGTTTAGGTCAATTTTATGCATTCTGGCGTTCGTAGATACAAGAAAACTGTTAAAATTCTTCAGAAACGTCACTTTTGAAGTGTTTTCTTGTACTTTTAAGCCACTCAGATACCCTACGGGCTCGGAAAGTGCAACGAAACCATCAAATTTTAGCTAGAAACTGTATTTTTGTCGATTTTTATTGAATTTGAACTATATTTCAACGTTTTTTGATGGTTCTGAGCCACCAAACACACTTAAAGCATGCAGAATCGACTCAGAATAGGAAAAGGAGACGTTTAGGTCAATTTTATGCGTTCTGGCGTTCGTAGATACAAGAAAACTGTTAAAATTCTTCAGAAACGTCACTTTTGAAGTGTTTTCTTGTACTTTTAAGCCACTCAGATACCCTACGGGCTCGGAAAGTGCAACGAAACCATCAAATTTTAGCTAGAAACTGTATTTTTGTCGATTTTTATTGAATTTGAACTATATTTCAACGTTTTTTGATGGTTCTGAGCCACCAAACACACTTAAAGCATGCAGAATCGACTCAGAATAGGAAAAGGAGACGTTTAGGTCAATTTATGCATTCTGGCGTTCGTAGATACAAGAAAACTGTTAAAATTCTTCAGAAACGTCACTTTTGAAGTGTTTTCTTGTACTTTTAAGCCACTCAGATACCCTACGGGCTCGGAAAGTGCAACGAAACCATCAAATTTTAGCTAGAAACTGTATTTTTGTCGATTTTTATTGAATTTGAACTATATTTCAACGTTTTTTGATGGTTCTGAGCCACCAAACACACTAAAAGCATGCAGAATCGACTCAGAATAGGAAAAGGAGACGTTTAGGTCAATTTTATGCATTCTGGCGTTCGTAGATACAAGAAAACTGTTAAAATTCTTCAGAAACGTCACTTTTGAAGTGTTTCCTTGTATTTTTAAGCCACTCAGATACCCTACGGGCTCGGAAAGTGCAACGAAACCATCAAATTTTAGCTAGAAACTGTATTTTTGTCGATTTTTATTGAATTTGAACTATATTTCAACGTTTTTTGATGGTTCTGAGCCACCAAACACACTTAAAGCATGCAGAATCGACTCAGAATAGGAAAAGGAGACGTTTAGGTCAATTTTATGCATTCTGGCGTTCGTAGATACAAGAAAACTGTTAAAATTCTTCAGAAACGTCACTTTTGAAATGTTTTCTTGTACTTTTAAGCCACTCAGATACCCTACGGGCTCGGAAAGTGCAACGAAACCATCAAATTTTAGCTAGAAACTGTATTTTTGTCGATTTTTATTGAATTTGAACTATATTTCAACGTTTTTTGATGGTTCTGAGCCACCAAACACACTTAAAGCATGCAGAATCGACTCAGAATAGGAAAAGGAGACGTTTAGGTCAATTTTATGCATTCTGGCGTTCGTAGATACAAGAAAACTGTTAAAATTCTTCAGAAACGTCACTTTTGAAGTGTTTTCTTGTAATTTTAAGCCACTCAGATACCCTACGGGCTCGGAAAGTGCAACGAAACCATCAAATTTTAGCTAGAAACTGTATTTTTGTCGATTTTTATTGAATTTGAACTATATTTCAACGTTTTTTGATGGTTCTGAGCCACCAAACACACTTAAAGCATGCAGAATCGACTCAGAATAGGAAAAGGAGACGTTTAGGTCAATTTTATGCATTCTGGTGTTCGTAGATACAAGAAAACTGTTAAAATTCTTCAGAAACGTCACTTTTGAAGTGTTTTCTTGTACTTTTAAGCCACTCAGATACCCTACGGGCTCGGAAAGTGCAACGAAACCATCAAATTTTAGCTAGAAACTGTATTTTTGTCGATTTTTATTGAATTTGAACTATATTTCAACGTTTTTTGATGGTTCTGAGCCACCAAACACACTTAAAGCATGCAGAATCGACTCAGAATAGGAAAAGGAGACGTTTAGGTCAATTTTATGCATTCTGGCGTTCGTAGATACAAGAAAACTGTTAAAATTCTTCAGAAACGTCACTTTTGAAGTGTTTTCTTGTACTTTTAAGCCACTCAGATACCGTACGGGCTCGGAAAGTGCAACGAAATCATCAAATTTTAGCTAGAAACTGTATTTTTGTCGATTTTTATTGAATTTGAACTATATTTCAACGTTTTTTGATGGTTCTGAGCCACCAAACACACTTAAAGCATGCAGAATCGACTCAGAATAGGAAAAGGAGACGTTTAGGTCAATTTTATGCATTCTGGCGTTCGTAGATACAAGAAAACTGTTAAAATTCTTCAGAAACGTCACTTTTGAAGTGTTTTCTTGTACTTTTAAGCCACTCAGATACCCAACGGGCTCGGAAAGTGCAACGAAACCATCAAATTTTAGCTAGAAACTGTATTTTTGTCGATTTTTATTGAATTTGAACTATATTTCAACGTTTTTTGATGGTTCTGAGCCACCAAACACACTTAAAGCATGCAGAATCGACTCAGAATAGGAAAAGGAGACGTTTAGGTCAATTTTATGCATTCTGGCGTTCGTAGATACAAGAAAACTGTTAAAATTCTTCAGAAACGTCACTTTTGAAGTGTTTTCTTGTACTTTTAAGCCACTCAGATACCCTACGGGCTCGGAAAGTGCAACGAAACCATCAAATTTTAGCTAGAAACTGTATTTTTGTCGATTTTTATTGAATTTGAACTATATTTCAACGTTTTTTGATGGTTCTGAGCCACCAAACACACTTAAAGCATGCAGAATCGACTCAGAATAGGAAAAGGAGACGTTTAGGTCAATTTTATGCATTCTGGCGTTCGTAGATACAAGAAAACTGTTAAAATTCTTCAGAAACGTCACTTTTGAAGTGTTTTCTTGTACTTTTAAGCCACTCAGATACCCTACGGGCTCGGAAAGTGCAACGAAACCATCAAATTTTAGCTAGAAACTGTATTTTTGTCGATTTTTATTGAATTTGAACTATATTTCAACGTTTTTTGATGGTTCTGAGCCACCAAACACACTTAAAGCATGCAGAATCGACTCAGAATAGGAAAAGGAGACGTTTAGGTCAATTTTATGCATTCTGGCGTTCGTAGATACAAGAAAACTGTTAAAATTCTTCAGAAACGTCACTTTTGAAGTGTTTTCTTGTACTTTTAAGCCACTCAGATACCCTACGGGCTCGGAAAGTGCAACGAAACCATCAAATTTTAGCTAGAAACTGTATTTTTGTCGATTTTTATTGAATTTGAACTATATTTCAACGTTTTTTGATGGTTCTGAGCCACCAAACACACTTAAAGCATGCAGAATCGACTCAGAATAGGAAAAGGAGACGTTTAGGTCAATTTTATGCATTCTGGCGTTCGTAGATACAAGAAAACTGTTAAAATTCTTCAGAAACGTCACTTTTGAAGTGTTTTCTTGTACTTTTAAACCACTCAGATACCCTACGGGCTCGGAAAGTGCAACGAAACCATCAAACTTTTGCTAGAAACTGTATTTTTGTCGATTTTCATTGAATTTGAACTATTTTTCAACGTTTTTTGATGGTTCTGAGCCACCAAACACACTTAAAGCATGCAGAATCGACTCAGAATAGGAAAAGGAGACGTTTAGGTCAATTTTATGCATTCTGGCGTTCGTAGATACAAGAAAACTGTTAAAATTCTTCAGAAACGTCACTTTTGAAGTGTTTTCTTGTACTTTTAAGCCACTCAGATACCCTACGGGCTCGGAAAGTGCAACGAAATCATCAAATTTTAGCTAGAAACTGTATTTTTGTCGATTTTTATTGAATTTGAACTATATTTCAACGTTTTTTGATGGTTCTGAGCCACCAAACACACTTAAAGCATGCAGAATCGACTCAGAATAGGAAAAGGAGACGTTTAGGTCAATTTTATGCATTCTGGCGTTCGTAGATACAAGAAAACTGTTAAAATTCTTCAGAAACGTCACTTTTGAAGTGTTTTCTTGTACTTTTAAGCCACTCAGATACCCTACGGGCTCGGAAAGTGCAACGAAACCATCAAATTTTAGCTAGAAAGTGTATTTTTGTCGATTTTTATTGAATTTGAACTATATTTCAACGTTTTTTGATGGTTCTGAGCCACCAAACACACTTAAAGCATGCAGAATCGACTCAGAATAGGAAAAGGAGACGTTTAGGTCAATTTTATGCATTCTGGCGTTCGTAGATACAAGAAAACTGTTAAAATTCTTCAGAAACGTCACTTTTGAAGTGTTTTCTTGTACTTTTAAGCCACTCAGATACCCAACGGGCTCGGAAAGTGCAACGAAACCATCAAATTTTAGCTAGAAACTGTATTTTTGTCGATTTTTATTGAATTTGAACTATATTTCAACGTTTTTTGATGGTTCTGAGCCACCAAACACACTTAAAGCATGCAGAATCGACTCAGAATAGGAAAAGGAGACGTTTAGGTCAATTTTATGCGTTCTGGCGTTCGTAGATACAAGAAAACTGTTAAAATTCTTCAGAAACGTCACTTTTGAAGTGTTTTCTTGTACTTTTAAGCCACTCAGATACCCTACGGGCTCGGAAAGTGCAACGAAACCATCAAATTTTAGCTAGAAACTGTATTTTTGTCGATTTTTATTGAATTTGAACTATATTTCAACGTTTTTTGATGGTTCTGAGCCACCAAACACACTTAAAGCATGCAGAATCGACTCAGAATAGGAAAAGGAGACGTTTAGGTCAATTTTATGCATTCTGGCGTTCGTAGATACAAGAAAACTGTTAAAATTCTTCAGAAACGTCACTTTTGAAGTGTTTTCTTGTACTTTTAAGCCACTCAGATACCCTACGGGCTCGGAAAGTGCAACGAAACCGATCAAATTTTAGCTAGAAACTGTATTTTTGTCGATTTTTATTGAATTTGAACTATATTTCAACGTTTTTTGATGGTTCTGAGCCACCAAACACACTTAAAGCATGCAGAATCGACTCAGAATAGGAAAAGGAGACGTTTAGGTCAATTTTATGCATTCTGGCGTTCGTAGATACAAGAAAACTGTTAAAATTCTTCAGAAACGTCACTTTTGAAGTGTTTTCTTGTACTTTTAAGCCACTCAGATACCCTACGGGCTCGGAAAGTGCAACGAAACCATCAAATTTTAGCTAGAAACTGTATTTTTGTCGATTTTTATTGAATTTGAACTATATTTCAACGTTTTTTGATGGTTCTGAGCCACCAAACACACTAAAAGCATGCAGAATCGACTCAGAATAGGAAAAGGAGACGTTTAGGTCAATTTTATGCATTCTGGCGTTCGTAGATACAAGAAAACTGTTAAAATTCTTCAGAAACGTCACTTTTGAAGTGTTTCCTTGTATTTTTAAGCCACTCAGATACCCTACGGGCTCGGAAAGTGCAACGAAACCATCAAATTTTAGCTAGAAACTGTATTTTTGTCGATTTTTATTGAATTTGAACTATATTTCAACGTTTTTTGATGGTTCTGAGCCACCAAACACACTTAAAGCATGCAGAATCGACTCAGAATAGGAAAAGGAGACGTTTAGGTCAATTTTATGCATTCTGGCGTTCGTAGATACAAGAAAACTGTTAAAATTCTTCAGAAACGTCACTTTTGAAGTGTTTTCTTGTACTTTTAAGCCACTCAGATACCCTACGGGCTCGGAAAGTGCAACGAAACCATCAAATTTTAGCTAGAAACTGTATTTTTGTCGATTTTTATTGAATTTGAACTATATTTCAACGTTTTTTGATGGTTCTGAGCCACCAAACACACTTAAAGCATGCAGAATCGACTCAGAATAGGAAAAGGAGACGTTTAGGTCAATTTTATGCATTCTGGCGTTCGTAGATACAAGAAAACTGTTAAAATTCTTCAGAAACGTCACTTTTGAAGTGTTTTCTTGTACTTTTAAGCCACTCAGACACCCTACGGTCTCGGAAAGTGCAACGAAACCATCAAATTTTAGCTAGAAACTGTATTTTTGTCGATTTTTATTGAATTTGAACTATATTTCAACGTTTTTTGATGGTTCTGAGCCACCAAACACACCTAAAGCATGCAGAATCGACTCAGAATAGGAAAAGGAGACGTTTAGGTCAATTTTATGCATTCTGGCGTTCGTAGATACAAGAAAACTGTTAAAATTCTTCAGAAACGTCACTTTTGAAGTGTTTTCTTGTACTTTTAAGCCACTCAGATACCCTACGGGCTCGGAAAGTGCAACGAAACCATCAAATTTTAGCTAGAAACTGTATTTTTGTCGATTTTTATTGAATTTGAACTATATTTCAACGTTTTTTGATGGTTCTGAGCCACCAAACACACTTAAAGCATGCAGAATCGACTCAGAATAGGAAAAGGAGACGTTTAGGTCAATTTTATGCATTCTGGCGTTCGTAGATACAAGAAAACTGTTAAAATTCTTCAGAAACGTCACTTTTGAAGTGTTTTCTTGTACTTTTAAGCCACTCAGATACCCTACGGGCTCGGAAAGTGCAACGAAACCATCAAATTTTAGCTAGAAACTGTTTTTTTGTCGATTTTTATTGAATTTGAACTATATTTCAACGTTTTTTGATGGTTCTGAGCCACCAAACACACTTAAAGCATGCAGAATCGACTCAGAATAGGAAAAGGAGACGTTTAGGTCAATTTTATGCATTCTGGCGTTCGTAGATACAAGAAAACTGTTAAAATTCTTCAGAAACGTCACTTTTGAAGTGTTTTCTTGTAATTTTAAGCCACTCAGATACCCTACGGGCTCGGAAAGTGCAACGAAACCATCAAATTTTAGCTAGAAACTGTATTTTTGTCGATTTTTATTGAATTTGAACTATATTTCAACGTTTTTTGATGGTTCTGAGCCACCAAACACACTTAAAGCATGCAGAATCGACTCAGAATAGGAAAAGGAGACGTTTAGGTCAATTTTATGCATTCTGGTGTTCGTAGATACAAGAAAACTGTTAAAATTCTTCAGAAACGTCACTTTTGAAGTGTTTTCTTGTACTTTTAAGCCACTCAGATACCCTACGGGCTCGGAAAGTGCAACGAAACCATCAAATTTTAGCTAGAAACTGTATTTTTGTCGATTTTTATTGAATTTGAACTATATTTCAACGTTTTTTGATGGTTCTGAGCCACCAAACACACTTAAATCATGCAGAATCGACTCAGAATAGGAAAAGGAGACGTTTAGGTCAATTTTATGCATTCTGGCGTTCGTAGATACAAGAAAACTGTTAAAATTCTTCAGAAACGTCACTTTTGAAGTGTTTTCTTGTACTTTTAAGCCACTCAGATACCCTACGGGCTCGGAAAGTGCAACGAAATCATCAAATTTTAGCTAGAAACTGTATTTTTGTCGATTTTTATTGAATTTGATCTATATTTCAACGTTTTTTGATGGTTCTGAGCCACCAAACACACTTAAAGCATGCAGAATCGACTCAGAATAGGAAAAGGAGACGTTTAGGTCAATTTTATGCATTCTGGCGTTCGTAGATACAAGAAAACTGTTAAAATTCTTCAGAAACGTCACTTTTGAAGTGTTTTCTTGAACTTTTAAGCCACTCAGATACTCTACGGCCTCGGAAAGTGCAACGAAACCATCAAATTTTAGCTAGAAACTGTATTTTTGTCGATTTTTATTGAATTTGAACTATATTTCAACGTTTTTTGATGGTTCTGAGCCACCAAACACACTTAAAGCATGCAGAATCGACTCAGAATAGGAAAAGGAGACGTTTAGGTCAATTTTATGCATTCTGGCGTTCGTAGATACAAGAAAACTGTTAAAATTCTTCAGAAACGTCACTTTTGAAGTGTTTTCTTGTACTTTTAAGCCACTCAGATACCCTACGGGCTCGGAAAGTGCAACGAAACCATCAAATTTTAGCTAGAAACTGTATTTTTGTCGATTTTTATTGAATTTGAACTATATTTCAACGTTTTTTGATGGTTCTGAGCCACCAAACACACTTAAAGCATGCAGAATCGACTCAGAATAGGAAAAGGAGACGTTTAGGTCAATTTTATGCATTCTGGCGTTCGTAGATACAAGAAAACTGTTAAAATTCTTCAGAAACGTCACTTTTGAAGTGTTTTCTTGTACTTTTAAGCCACTCAGATACCCTACGGGCTCGGAAAGTACAACGAAACCATCAAATTTTAGCTAGAAACTGTATTTTTGTCGATTTTTATTGAATTTGAACTATATTTCAACGTTTTTTGATGATTCTGAGCCACCAAACACACTTAAAGCATGCAGAATCGACTCAGAATAGGAAAAGGAGACGTTTAGGTCAATTTTATGCATTCGGGCGTTCGTAGATACAAGAAAACTGTTAAAATTCTTCAGAAACGTCACTTTTGAAGTGTTTTCTTGTACTTTTAAGCCACTCAGATACCCAACGGGCTCGGAAAGTGCAACGAAACCATCAAATTTTAGCTAGAAACTGTATTTTTGTCGATTTTTATTGAATTTGAACTATATTTCAACGTTTTTTGATGGTTCTGAGCCACCAAACACACTTAAAGCATGCAGAATCGACTCAGAATAGGAAAAGGAGACGTTTAGGTCAATTTTATGCATTCTGGCGTTCGTAGATACAAGAAAACTGTTAAAATTCTTCAGAAACGTCACTTTTGAAGTGTTTTCTTGTACTTTTAAGCCACTCAGATACCCTACGGGCTCGGAAAGTGCAACGAAACCATCAAATTTTAGCTAGAAACTGTATTTTTGTCGATTTTTATTGAATTTGAACTATATTTCAACGTTTTTTGATGGTTCTGAGCCACCAAACACACTTAAAGCATGCAGAATCGACTCAGAATAGGAAAAGGAGACGTTTAGGTCAATTTTATGCATTCTGGCGTTCGTAGATACAAGAAAACTGTTAAAATTCTTCAGAAACGTCACTTTTGAAGTGTTTTCTTGTACTTTTAAGCCACTCAGATACCCTACGGGCTCGGAAAGTGCAACGAAACCATCAAATTTTAGCTAGAAACTGTATTTTTGTCGATTTTTATTGAATTTGAACTATATTTCAACGTTTTTTGATGGTTCTGAGCCACCAAACACACTTAAAGCATGCAGAATCGACTCAGAATAGGAAAAGGAGACGTTTAGGTCAATTTTATGCATTCGGGCGTTCGTAGATACAAGAAAACTGTTAAAATTCTTCAGAAACGTCACTTTTGAAGTGTTTTCTTGTACTTTTAAGCCACTCAGATACCCTACGGGCTCGGAAAGTGCAACGAAACCATCAAATTTTAGCTAGAAACTGTATTTTTGTCGATTTTTATTGAATTTGAACTATATTTCAACGTTTTTTGATGGTTCTGAGCCACCAAACACACTTAAAGCATGCAGAATCGACTCAGAATAGGAAAAGGAGACGTTTAGGTCAATTTTATGCATTCTATCGTTCGTAGATACAAGAAAACTGTTAAAATTCTTCAGAAACGTCACTTTTGAAGTGTTTTCTTGTACTTTTAAGCCACTCAGATACCCTACGGGCTCGGAAAGTGCAACGAAACCATCAAATTTTAGCTAGAAACTGTATTTTTGTCGATTTTTATTGAATTTGAACTATATTTCAACGTTTTTTGATGGTTCTGAGCCACCAAACACACTTAAAGCATGCAGAATCGACTCAGAATAGGAAAAGGAGACGTTTAGCTCAATTTTATGCATTCTGGCTTTCGTAGATACAAGAAAACTGTTAAAATTCTTCAGAAACGTCACTTTTGAAGTGTTTTCTTGTACTTTTAAGCCACTCAGATACCCAACGGGCTCGGAAAGTGCAACGAAACCATCAAATTTTAGCTAGAAACTGTATTTTTGTCGATTTTTATTGAATTTGAACTATATTTCAACGTTTTTTGATGGTTCTGAGCCACCAAACACACTTAAAGCATGCAGAATCGACTCAGAATAGGAAAAGGAGACGTTTAGGTCAATTTTATGCATTCTGGCGTTCGTAGATACAAGAAAACTGTTAAAATTCTTCAGAAACGTCACTTTTGAAGTGTTTTCTTGTACTTTTAAGCCACTCAGATAACCTACGGGCTCGGAAAGTGCAACGAAACCATCAAATTTTAGCTAAAAAATGTATTTTTGTCGATTTTTATTGAATTTGAACTATATTTCAACGTTTTTTGATGGTTCTGAGCCACCAAACACACTTAAAGCATGCAGAATCGACTCAGAATAGGAAAAGGAGACGTTTAGGTCAATTTTATGCATTCTGGCGTTCGTAGATACAAGAAAACTGTTAAAATTCTTCAGAAACGTCACTTTTGAAGTGTTTTCTTGTACTTTTAAGCCACTCAGATATCCTACGGGCTCGGAAAGTGCAACGAAACCATCAAATTTTAGCTAGAAACTGTATTTTTGTCGATTTTTATTGAATTTGAACTATATTTCAACGTTTTTTGATGGTTCTGAGCCACCAAACACACTTAAAGCATGCAGAATCGACTCAGAATAGGAAAAGGAGACGTTTAGGTCAATTTTATGCATTCTGGCGTTCGTAGATACAAGAAAACTGTTAAAATTCTTCAGAAACGTCACTTTTGAAGTGTTTTCTTGTACTTTTAAGCCACTCAGATACCCTACGGGCTCGGAAAGTGCAACGAAACCATCAAATTTTAGCTAGAAACTGTATTTTTGTCGATTTTTATTGAATTTGAACTATATTTCAACGTTTTTTGATGGTTCTGGGCCACCAAACACACTTAAAGCATGCAGAATCGACTCAGAATAGGAAAAGGAGACGTTTAGGTCAATTTTATGCATTCTGGCGTTCGTAGATACAAGAAAACTGTTAAAATTCTTCAGAAACGTCACTTTTGAAGTGTTTTCTTGTACTTTTAAGCCACTCAGATAACCTACGGGCTCGGAAAGTGCAACGAAACCATCAAATTTTAGCTAGAAACTGTATTTTTGTCGATTTTTATTGAATTTGAACTATATTTCAACGTTTTTTGATGGTTCTGAGCCACCAAACACACTTAAAGCATGCAGAATCGACTCAGAATAGGAAAAGGAGATGTTTAGGTCAATTTTATGCATTCTGGCGTTCGTAGATACAAGAAAACTGTTTAAAATTCTTCAGAAACGTCACTTTTGAAGTGTTTTCTTGTACTTTTAAGCCACTCAGATACCCTACGGGCTCGGAAAGTGCAACGAAACCATCAAATTTTAGCTAGAAACTGTATTTTTGTCGATTTTTATTGAATTTGAACTATATTTCAACGTTTTTTGATGGTTCTGAGCCACCAAACACACTTAAAGCATGCAGAATCGACTCAGAATAGGAAAAGGAGACGTTTAGGTCAATTTTATGCATTCTGGCGTTCGTAGATACAAGAAAACTGTTAAAATTCTTCAGAAACGTCACTTTTGAAGTGTTTTCTTGTACTTTTAAGCCACTCAGATACCCTACGGGCTCGGAAAGTGCAACGAAACCATCAAATTTTAGCTAGAAACTGTATTTTTGTCGATTTTTATTGAATTTGAACTATATTTCAACGTTTTTTGATGGTTCTGAGCCACCAAACACACTTAAAGCATGCGGAATCGACTCAGAATAGGAAAAGGAGACGTTTAGGTCAATTTTATGCATTCTGGCGTTCGTAGATACAAGAAAACTGTTAAAATTCTTCAGAAACGTCACTTTTGATGTGTTTTCTTGTACTTTTAAGCCACTCAGATACCCAACGGGCTCGGAAAGTGCAACGAAACCATCAAATTTTAGCTAGAAACTGTATTTTTGTCGATTTTTATTGAATTTGAACTATATTTCAACGTTTTTTGATGGTTCTGAGCCACCAAACACACTTAAAGCATGCAGAATCGACTCAGAATAGGAAAAGGAGACGTTTAGGTCAATTTTATGCATTCTGGCGTTCGTAGATACAAGAAAACTGTTAAAATTCTTCAGAAACGTCACTTTTGAAGTGTTTTCTTGTACTTTTAAGCCACTCAGATACCCTACGGGCTCGGAAAGTGCAACGAAACCATCAAATTTTAGCTAGAAACTGTATTTTTGTCGATTTTCATTGAATTTGAACTATATTTCAACGTTTTTTGATGGTTCTGAGCCACCAAACACACTTAAAGCATGCAGAATCGACTCAGAATAGGAAAAGGAGACGTTTAGGTCAATTTTATGCATTCTGGCGTTCGTAGATACAAGAAAACTGTTAAAATTCTTCAGAAACGTCACTTTTGAAGTGTTTTCTTGTACTTTTAAGCCACTAAGATACCCTACGGGCTCGGAAAGTGCAACGAAACCATCAAATTTTAGCTAGAAACTGTATTTTTGTCGATTTTTATTGAATTTGAACTATATTTCAACGTTTTTTGATGGTTCTGAGCCACCAAACACACTTAAAGCATGCAGAATCGACTCAGAATAGGAAAGGGAGACGTTTAGGTCAACTTTATGCATTCTGGCGTTCGTAGATACAAGAAAACTGTTAAAATTCTTCAGAAACGTCACTTTTGAAGTGTTTTCTTGTACTTTTAAGCCACTCAGATACCCTACGGGCTCGGAAAGTGCAACGAAACCATCAAATTTTAGCTAGAAACTGTATTTTTGTCGATTTTTATTGAATTTGAACTATATTTCAACGTTTTTTGATGGTTCTGAGCCACCAAACACACTTAAAGCATGCAGAATCGACTCAGAATAGGAAAAGGAGACGTTTAGGTCAATTTTATGCATTCTGGCGTTCGTAGATACAAGAAAACTGTTAAAATTCTTCAGAAACGTCACTTTTGAAGTGTTTTCTTGTACTTTTAAGCCACTCAGATACCCTACGGGCTCGGAAAGTGCAACGAAACCATCAAATTTTAGCTAGAAACTGTATTTTTGTCGATTTTTATTGAATTTGAACAATATTTCAACGTTTTTTGATGGTTCTGGGCCACCAAACACACTTAAAGCATGCAGAATCGACTCAGAATAGGAAAAGGAGACGTTTAGGTCAATTTTATGCATTCTGGCGTTCGTAGATACAAGAAAACTGTTAAAATTCTTCAGAAACGTCACTTTTGAAGTGTTTTCTTGTACTTTTAAGCCACTCAGATAACCTACGGGCTCGGAAAGTGCAACGAAACCATCAAATTTTAGCTAGAAACTGTATTTTTGTCGATTTTTATTGAATTTGAACTATATTTCAACGTTTTTTGATGGTTCTGAGCCACCAAACACACTTAAAGCATGCAGAATCGACTCAGAATAGGAAAAGGAGACGTTTAGGTCAATTTTATGCATTCTGGCGTTCGTAGATACAAGAAAACTGTTAAAATTCTTCAGAAACGTCACTTTTGAAGTGTTTTCTTGTACTTTTAAGCCACTCAGATACCCTACGGGCTCGGAAAGTGCAACGAAACCATCAAATTTTAGCTAGAAACTGTATTTTTGTCGATTTTTATTGAATTTGAACTATATTTCAACGTTTTTTGATGGTTCTGAGCCACCAAACACACTTAAAGCATGCAGAATCGACTCAGAATAGGAAAAGGAGACGTTTAGGTCAATTTTATGCATTCTGGCGTTCGTAGATACAAGAAAACTGTTAAAATTCTTCAGAAACGTCACTTTTGAAGTGTTTTCTTGAACTTTTAAGCCACTCAGACACCCTACGGGCTCGGAAAGTGCAACGAAACCATCAAATTTTAGCTAGAAACTGTATTTTTGTCGATTTTTATTGAATTTGAACTATATTTCAACGTTTTTTGATGGTTCTGAGCCACCAAACACACTTAAAGCATGCGGAATCGACTCAGAATAGGAAAAGGAGAGGTTTAGGTCAATTTTATGCATTCTGGCGTTCGTAGATACAAGAAAACTGTTAAAATTCTTCAGAAACGTCACTTTTGATGTGTTTTCTTGTACTTTTAAGCCACTCAGATACCCAACGGGCTCGGAAAGTGCAACGAAACCATCAAATTTTAGCTACAAACTGTATTTTTGTCGATTTTCATTGAATTTGAACTATATTTCAACGTTTTTTGATGGTTCTGAGCCACCAAACACACTTAAAGCATGCAGAATCGACTCAGAATAGGAAAAGGAGACGTTTAGGTCAATTTTATGCATTCTGGCGTTCGTAGATACAAGAAAACTGTTAAAATTCTTCAGAAACGTCACTTTTGAAGTGTTTTCTTGTAATTTTAAGCCACTCAGATACCCTACGGGCTCGGAAAGTGCAACGAAACCATCAAATTTTAGCTAGAAACTGTATTTTTGTCGATTTTTATTGAATTTGAACTATATTTCAACGTTTTTTGATGGTTCTGAGCCACCAAACACACTTAAAGCATGCAGAATCGACTCAGAATAGGAAAGGGAGACGTTTAGGTCAACTTTATGCATTCTGGCGTTCGTAGATACAAGAAAACTGTTAAAATTCTTCAGAAACGTCACTTTTGAAGTGTTTTCTTGTACTTTTAAGCCACTCAGATACCCTACGGGCTCGGAAAGTGCAACGAAACCATCAAATTTTAGCTAGAAACTGTATTTTTGTCGATTTTTATTGAATTTGAACTATATTTCAACGTTTTTTGATGGTTCTGAGCCACCAAACACACTTAAAGCATGCAGAATCGACTCAGAATAGGAAAAGGAGACGTTTAGGTCAATTTTATGCATTCTGGCGTTCGTAGATACAAGAAAACTGTTAAAATTCTTCAGAAACGTCACTTTTGAAGTGTTTTCTTGTACTTTTAAGCCACTCAGATACCCTACGGGCTCGGAAAGTGCAACGAAACCATCAAATTTTAGCTAGAAACTGTATTTTTGTCGATTTTTATTGAATTTGAACTATATTTCAACGTTTTTTGATGGTTCTGAGCCACCAAACACACTTAAAGCATGCAGAATCGACTAAGAATAGGAAAAGGAGACGTTTAGGTCCATTTTATGCATTCTGGCGTTCGTAGATACAAGAAAACTGTTAAAATTCTTCAGAAACGTCACTTTTGAAGTGTTTTCTTGTACTTTTAAGCCACTCAGATACCCTACGGGCTCGGAAAGTGCAACGAAACCATCAAATTTTAGCTAGAAACTGAATTTTTGTCGATTTTTATTGAATTTGAACTATATTTCAACGTTTTTTGATGGTTCTGAGCCACCAAACACACTTAAAGCATGCAGAATCGACTCAGAATAGGAAAAGGAGACGTTTAGGTCAATTTTATGCATTCTGGCGTTCGTAGATACAAGAAAACTGTTAAAATTCTTCAGAAACGTCACTTTTGAAATGTTTTCTTGTACTTTTAAGCCACTCAGATACCCTACGGGCTCGGAAAGTGCAACGAAACCATCAAATTTTAGCTAGAAACTGTATTTTTGTCGATTTTTATTGAATTTGAACTATATTGCAACGTTTTTTGATGGTTCTGAGCCACCAAACACACTTAAAGCATGCAGAATCGACTCAGAATAGGAAAAGGAGACGTTTAGGTCAATTTTATGCATTCTGGCGTTCGTAGATACAAGAAAACTGTTAAAATTCTTCAGAAACGTCACTTTTGAAGTGTTTTCTTGTGCTTTTAAGCCACTCAGATACCCTACGGGCTCGGAAAGTGCAACGAAACCATCAAATTTTAGCTAGAAACTGTATTTTTGTCGATTTTTATTGAATTTGAACTATATTTCAACGTTTTTTGATGGTTCTGAGCCACCAAACACACTTAAAGCATGCAGAATCGACTCAGAATAGGAAAAGGAGAGGTTTAGGTCAATTTTTTGCATTCTGGCGTTCGTAGATACAAGAAAACTGCTAAAATTCTTCAGAAACGTCACTTTTGAAGTGTTTTCTTGTACTTTTAAGCCACTCAGATACCCTACGGGCTCGGAAAGTGCAACGAAACCATCAAATTTTAGCTAGAAACTGTATTTTTGTCGATTTTTATTGAATTTGAACTATATTTCAACGTTTTTTGATGGTTCTGTGCCACCAAACACACTTAAAGCATGCAGAATCGACTCAGAATAGGAAAAGGAGACGTTTAGGTCAATTTTATGCATTCTGGCGTTCGTAGATACAAGAAAACTGTTAAAATTCTTCAGAAACGTCACTTTTGAAGTGTTTTCTTGGACTTTTAAGCCACTCAGATACACTACGGGCTCGGAAAGTGCAACGAAACCATCAAATTTTAGCTAGAAACTGTATTTTTGTCGATTTTTATTGAATTTGAACTATATTTCAACGTTTTTTGATGGTTCTGAGCCACCAAACACACTTAAAGCATGCAGAATCGACTAAGAATAGGAAAAGGAGACGTTTAGGTCAAGTTTATGCATTCTGGCGTTCGTAGATACAAGAAAACTGTTAAAATTCTTCAGAAACGTCACTTTTGAAGTGTTTTCTTGTACTTTTAAGCCACTCAGATACCCTACGGGCTCGGAAAGTGCAACGAAACCATCAAATTTTAGCTAGAAACTGTATTTTTGTCGATTTTTATTGAATTTGAACTATATTTCAACGTTTTTTGATGGTTCTGAGCCACCAAACACACTTAAAGCATGCAGAATCGACTCAGAATAGGAAAAGGAGACGTTTAGGTCAATTTTATGCATTCTGGCGTTCGTAGATACAAGAAAACTGTTAAAATTCTTCAGAAACGTCACTTTTGAAGTGTTTTCTTGTACTTTTACGCCACTCAGATACCCTACGGGCTCGGAAAGTGCAACGAAACCATCAAATTTTAGCTAGAAACTGTATTTTTGTCGATTTTTATTGAATTTGAACTATATTTCAACGTTTTTTGATGGTTCTGAGCCACCAAACACACTTAAAGCATGCAGAATCGACTCAGAATAGGAAAAGGAGACGTTTAGGTCAATTTTATGCATTCTGGCGTTCGTAGATACAAGAAAACTGTTAAAATTCTTCAGAAACGTCACTTTTGAAATGTTTTCTTGTACTTTTAAGCCACTCAGATACCCTACGGGCTCGGAAAGTGCAACGAAACCATCAAATTTTAGCTAGAAACTGTATTTTTGTCGATTTTTATTGAATTTGAACTATATTTCAACGTTTTTTGATGGTTCTGAGCCACCAAACACACTTAAAGCATGCAGAATCGACTCAGAATAGGAAAAGGAGACGTTTAGGTCAATTTTATGCATTCTGGCGTTCGTAGATACAAGAAAACTGTTAAAATTCTTCAGAAACGTCACTTTTGAAGTGTTTTCTTGTACTTTTAAGCCACTCAGATACCCTACGGGCTCGGAAAGTGCAACGAAACCATCAAATTTTAGCTAGAAACTGTATTTTTGTCGATTTTTATTGAATTTGAACTATATTTCAACGTTTTTTGATGGTTCTGAGCCACCAAACACACTTAAAGCATGCAGAATCGACTCAGAATAGGAAAAGGAGACGTTTAGGTCAATTTTATGCATTCTGGCGTTCGTAGATACAAGAAAACTGTTAAAATTCTTCAGAAACGTCACTTTTGAAGTGTTTTCTTGTACTTTTAAGCCACTCAGATACCCTACGGGCTCGGAAAGTGCAACGAAACCATCAAATTTTAGCTAGAAACTGTATTTTTGTCGATTTTTATTAAATTTGAACTATATTTCAACGTTTTTTGATGGTTCTGAGCCACCAAACACACTTAAAGCATGCAGAATCGACTCAGAATAGGAAAAGGAGACGTTTAGGTTAATTTTATGCATTCTGGCGTTCGTAGATACAAGAAAACTGTTAAAATTCTTCAGAAACGTCACTTTTGAAGTGTTTTCTTGTACTTTTAAGCCACTCAGATACCCTACGGGCTCGGAAAGTGCAACGAAACCATCAAATTTTAGCTAGAAACTGTATTTTTGTCGATTTTTATTGAATTTGAACTATATTTCAACGTTTTTTGATGGTTCTGAGCCACCAAACACACTTAAAGCATGCAGAATCGACTCAGAATAGGAAAGGGAGACGTTTAGGTCAATTTTATGCATTCTGGCGTTCGTAGATACAAGAAAACTGTTAAAATTCTTCAGAAACGTCACTTTTGAAGTGTTTTCTTGTACTTTTAAGCCACTCAGATACCCTACGGGCTCGGAAAGTGCAACGAAACTATCAAATTTTAGCTAGAAACTGTATTTTTGTCGATTTTTATTGAATTTGAACTATATTTCAACGTTTTTTGATGGTTCTGAGCCACCAAACACACTTAAAGCATGCAGAATCGACTCAGAATAGGAAAAGGAGACGTTTAGGTCAATTTTATGCATTCTGGCGTTCGTAGATACAAGAAAACTGTTAAAATTCTTCAGAAACGTCACTTTTGAAGTATTTTCTTGCACTTTTAAGCCACTCAGATACCCTACGGGCTCGGAAAGTGCAACGAAACCATCAAATTTTAGCTAGAAACTGTATTTTTGTCGATTTTTATTGAATTTGAACTATATTTCAACGTTTTTTGATGGTTCTGAGCCACCAAACACACTTAAAGCATGCAGAATCGACTCAGAATAGGAAAAGGAGACGTTTAGGTCAATTTTATGCATTCTGGCGTTCGTAGATACAAGAAAACTGTTAAAATTCTTCAGAAACGTCACTTTTGAAGTGTTTTCTTGTACTTTTAAGCCACTCAGATACCCTACGGGCTCGGAAAGTGCAACGAAACCATCAAATTTTAGCTAGAAACTGTATTTTTGTCGATTTTTATTGAATTTGAACAATATTTCAACGTTTTTTGATGGTTCTGAGCCACCAAACACACTTAAAGCATGCAGAATCGACTCAGAATAGGAAAAGGAGACGTTTAGGTCAATTTTATGCATTCTGGCGTTCGTAGATACAAGAAAACTGTTAAAATTCTTCAGAAACGTCACTTTTGAAGTGTTTTCTTGTACTTTTAAGCCACTCAGATACCCTACGGGCTCGGAAAGTGCAACGAAACCATCAAATTATAGCTAGAAACTGTATTTTTGTCGATTTTTATTGAATTTGAACTATATTTCAACGTTTTTTGATGGTTCTGAGCCACCAAACACACTTAAAGCATGCAGAATCGACTCAGAATAGGAAAAGGAGACGTTTAGGTCAATTTTATGCATTCTGGCGTTCGTAGATACAAGAAAACTGTTAAAATTCTTCAGAAACGTCACTTTTGAAGTGTTTTCTTGTACTTTTAAGCCACTCAGATACCCAACGGGCTCGGAAAATGCAACGAAACCATCAAATTTTAGCTAGAAACTGTATTTTTGTCGATTTTTATTGAATTTGAACTATATTTCAACGTTTTTTGATGGTTCTGAGCCACCAAACACACTTAAAGCATGCAGAATCGACTCAGAATAGGAAAAGGAGACGTCTAGGTCAATTTTATGCATTCTGGCGTTCGTAGATACAAGAAAACTGTTAAAATTCTTCAGAAACGTCACTTTTGAAGTGTTTTCTTGTACTTTTAAGCCACTCAGATACCCTACGGGCTCGGAAAGTGCAACGAAACCATCAAATTTTAGCTAGAAACTGTATTTTTGTCGATTTTTATTGAATTTGAACTATATTTCAACGTTTTTTGATGGTTCTGAGCCACCAAACACACTTAAAGCATGCAGAATCGACTCAGAATAGGAAAAGGAGACGTTTAGGTCAATTTTATGCATTCTGGCGTTCGTAGATACAAGAAAACTGTTAAAATTCTTCAGAAACATCACTTTTGAAGTGTTTTCTTGTACTTTTAAGCCACTCAGATACCCTACGGGCTCGGAAAGTGCAACGAAACCATCAAATTTTAGCTAGAAACTGTATTTTTGTCGATTTTTATTGAATTTGAACTATATTTCAACGTTTTTTGATGGTTCTGAGCCACCAAACACACTTAAAGCATGCAGAATCGACTCAGAATAGGAAAAGGAGACGTTTAGGTCAATTTTATGCATTCTGGCGTTCGTAGATACAAGAAAACTGTTAAAATTCTTCAGAAACGTCACTTTTGAAGTGTTTTCTTGTACTTTTAAGCCACTCAGATACCCTACGGGCTCGGAAAGTGCAACGAAACCATCAAATTTTAGCTAGAAACTGTATTTTTGTCGATTTTTATTGAATTTGAACAATATTTCAACGTTTTTTGATGGTTCTGAGCCACCAAACACACTTAAAGCATGCAGAATCGACTCAGAATAGGAAAAGGAGACGTTTAGGTCAATTTTATGCATTCTGGCGTTCGTAGAAACAAGAAAACTGTTAAAATTCTTCAGAAACGTCACTTTTGAAGTGTTTTCTTGTACTTTTAAGCCACTCAGATACCCTACGGGCTCGGAAAGTGCAACGAAACCATCAAATTTTAGCTAGAAACTGTATTTTTGTCGATTTTTATTGAATTTGAACTATATTTCAACGTTTTTTGATGGTTCTGAGCCACCAAACACACTTAAAGCATGCAGAATCGACTCAGAATAGGAAAAGGAGACGTTTAGGTCAATTTTATGCATTCTGGCGTTCGTAGATACAAGAAAACTGTTAAAATTCTTCAGAAACGTCACTTTTGAAGTGTTTTCTTGTACTTTTAAGCCACTCAGATACCCAACGGGCTCGGAAAGTGCAACGAAACCATCAAATTTTAGCTAGAAACTGTATTTTTGTCGATTTTTATTGAATTTGAACTATATTTCAACGTTTTTTGATGGTTCTGAGCCACCAAACACACTTAAAGCATGCAGAATCGACTCAGAATAGGAAAAGGAGACGTTTAGGTCAATTTTATGCATTCTGGCGTTCGTAGATACAAGAAAACTGTTAAAATTCTTCAGAAACGTCACTTTTGAAGTGTTTTCTTGTACTTTTAAGCCACTCAGATACCCAACGGGCTCGGAAAATGCAACGAAACCATCAAATTTTAGCTAGAAACTGTATTTTTGTCGATTTTTATTGAATTTGAACTATATTTCAACGTTTTTTGATGGTTCTGAGCCACCAAACACACTTAAAGCATGCAGAATCGACTCAGAATAGGAAAAGGAGACGTTTAGGTCAATTTTATGCATTCTGGCGTACGTAGAAACAAGAAAACTGTTAAAATTCTTCAGAAACGTCACTTTTGAAGTGTTTTCTTGTACTTTTAAGCCACTCAGATACCCTACGGGCTCGGAAAGTGCAACGAAACCATCAAATTTTAGCTAGAAACTGTATTTTTGTCGATTTTTATTGAATTTGAACTATATTTCAACGTTTTTTGATGGTTCTGAGCCACCAAACACACTTAAAGCATGCAGAATCGACTCAGAATAGGAAAAGGAGACGTTTAGGTCAATTTTATGCATTCTGGCGTTCGTAGATACAAGAAAACTGCTAAAATTCTTCAGAAACGTCACTTTTGAAGTGTTTTCTTGTACTTTTAAGCCACTCAGATACCCTACGGGCTCGGAAAGTGCAACGAAACCATCAAATTTTAGCTAGAAACTGTATTTTTGTCGATTTTTATTGAATTTGAACTATATTTCAACGTTTTTTTATGGTTCTGAGCCACCAAACACACTTAAAGCATGCAGAATCGACTCAGAATAGGAAAAGGAGACGTTTAGGTCAATTTTATGTATTCTGGCGTTCGTAGATACAAGAAAACTGTTAAAATTCTTCAGAAACGTCACTTTTGAAGTGTTTTCTTGTACTTTTAAGCCACTCAGATACCCTACGGGCTCGGAAAGTCCAACTAAACCATCAAATTTTAGCTGGAAACTGTATTTTTGTCGATTTTTATTGAATTTGAACTATATTTCAACGTTTTTTGAAGGTCCTGAGCCACCAAACACACTTAAAGCATGCAGAATCGACTCAGAATAGGAAAAGGAGACGTTTAGGTCAATTTTATGCATTCTGGCGTTCGTAGATACAAGAAAACTGTTAAAATTCTTCAGAAACGTCACTTTTGAAGTGTTTTCTTGTACTTTTAAGCCACTCAGATACACTACGGGCTCGGAAAGTGCAACGAAACCATCAAATTTTAGCTAGAAACTGTATTTTTGTCGATTTTTATTGAATTTGAACTATATTTCAACGTTTTTTGATGGTTCTGAGCCACCAAACACACTTAAAGCATGCAGAATCGACTCAGAATAGGAAAAGGAGGCGTTTAGGTCAATTTTATGCATTCTGGCGTTCGTAGATACAAGAAAACTGTTAAAATTCTTCAGAAACGTCACTTTTGAAGTGTTTTCTTGTACTTTTAAGCCACTCAGATACCCTACGGGCTCGGAAAGTGCAACGAAACCATCAAATTTTAGCTAGAAACTTTATTTTTGTCGATTTTTATTGAATTTGAACTATATTTCAACGTTTTTTGATGGTTCTGAGCCACCAAACACACTTAAAGCATGCAGAATCGACTCAGAATAGGAAAAGGAGACGTTTAGGTCAATTTTATGCATTCTGGCGTTCGTAGATACAAGAAAACTGTTAAAATTCTTCAGAAACGTCACTTTTGAAGTGTTTTCTTGTACTTTTAAGCCACTCAGATACCCTACGGGCTCGGAAAGTGCAACGAAACCATCAAATTTTAGCTAGAAACTGTATTTTTGTCGATTTTTATTGAATTTGAACTATATTTCAACGTTTTTTGATGGTTCTGAGCCACCAAACACACTTAAAGCATGCAGAATCGACTCAGAATAGGAAAAGGAGACGTTTAGGTCAATTTTATGCATTCTGGCGTTCGTAGATACAAGAAAACTGTTAAAATTCTTCAGAAACGTCACTTTTGAAGTGTTTTCTTGTACTTTTAAGCCACTCAGATACCCTACGGGCTCGGAATGTGCAACGAAACCATCAAATTTTAGCTAGAAACTGTATTTTTGTCGATTTTTATTGAATTTGAACTATTTTTCAACGTTTTTTGATGGTTCTGAGCCACCAAACACACTTAAAGCATGCAGAATCGACTCAGAATAGGATAAGGAGACGTTTAGGTCAACTTTATGCATTCTGGCGTTCGTAGATACAAGAAAACTGTTAAAATTCTTCAGAAACGTCACTTTTGAAGTGTTTTCTTGTACTTTTAAGCCACTCAGATAGCCTACGGGCTCGGAAAGTGCAATGAAACCATCAAATTTTAGCTAGAAACTGTATTTTTGTCGATTTTTATTGAATTTGAACTATATTTCAACGTTTTTTGATGGTTCTGAGCCACCAAACACACTTAAAGCATGCAGAATCGACTCAGAATAGGAAAAGGAGACGTTTAGGTCAATTTTATGCATTCTGGCGTTCGTAGATACAAGAAAACTGTTAAAATTCTTCAGAAACGTCACTTTTGAAGTGTTTTCTTGTACTTTTAAGCCACTCAGATACCTTACGGGCTCGGAAAGTGCAACGAAACCATCAAATTTTAGCTAGAAACTGTATTTTTGTCGATTTTTATTGAATTTGAACTATATTTTAACGTTTTTTGATGGTTCTGAGCCACCAAACACACTTAAAGCATGCAGAATCGACTCAGAATAGGAAAAGGAGACGTTTAGGTCAATTTTATGCATTCTGGCGTTCGTAGATACAAGAAAACTGTTAAAATTCTTCAGAAACGTCACTTTTGAAGTGTTTTCTTGTACTTTTAAGCCACTCAGATACCCTACGGGCTAGGAAAGTGCAACGAAACCATCAAATTTTAGCTAGAAACTGTATTTTTGTCGATTTTTATTGAATTTGAACTATATTTCAACGTTTTTTGTTGGTTCTGAGCCACCAAACACACTTAAAGCATGCAGAATCGACTCAGAATAGGAAAAGGAGACGTTTAGGTCAATTTTATGCATTCTGGCGTTCGTAGATACAAGAAAACTGTTAAAATTCTTCAGAAACGTCACTTTTGAAGTGTTTTCTTGTACTTTTAAGCCACTCAGATACCCTACGGGCTCGGAAAGTGCAACGAAACCATCAAATTTTAGCTAGAAACTGTATTTTTGTCGATTTTTATTGAATTTGAAATATATTTCAACGTTTTTTGATGGTTCTGAGCCACCAAACACACTTAAAGCATGCAGAATCGACTCAGAATAGGAAAAGGAGACGTTTAGGTCAATTTTATGCATTCTGGCGTTCGTAGATACAAGAAAACTGTTAAAATTCTTCAGAAACGTCACTTTTGAAGTGTTTTCTTGTACTTTTAAGCCACTCAGATACCCTACGGTCTCGGAAAGTGCAACGAAACCATCAAATTTTAGCTAGAAACTGTATTTTTGTTGATTTTTATTGAATTTGAACTATATTTCAACGTTTTTTGATGGTTCTGAGCCACCAAACACACTTAAAGCATGCAGAATCGACTCAGAATAGGAAAAGGAGACGTTTAGGTCAATTTTATGCATTCTGGCGTTCGTAGATACAAGAAAACTGTTAAAATTCTTCAGAAACGTCACTTTTGAAGTGTTTTCTTGTACTTTTAAGCCACTCAGATACCCTACGGGCTCGGAAAGTGCAACGAAACCATCAAATTTTAGCTAGAAACTGTATTTTTGTCGATTTTTATTGAATTTGAAATATATTTCAACGTTTTTTGATGGTTCTGAGCCACCAAACACACTTAAAGCATGCAGAATCGACTCAGAATAGGAAAAGGAGACGTTTAGGTCAATTTTATGCATTCTGGCGTTCGTAGCCACAAGAAAACTGTTAAAATTCTTCAGAAACGTCACTTTTGAAGTGTTTTCTTGTACTTTTGAGCCACTCAGATACCCAACGGGCTCGGAAAGTGCAACGAAACCATCAAATTTTAGCTAGAAACTGTATTTTTGTCGATTTTTATTGAATTTGAACTATTTTTCAACGTTTTTTGATGGTTCTGAGCCACCAAACACACTTAAAGCATGCAGAATCGACTCAGAATAGGAAAAGGAGACGTTTAGGTCAATTTTATGCATTCTGGCGTTCGTAGATACAAGAAAACTGTTAAAATTCTTCAGAAACGTCACTTTTGAAGTGTTTTCTTGTACTTTTGAGCCACTCAGATACCCTACGGGCTCGGAAAGTGCAACGAAACCATCAAATTTTAGCTAGAAACTGTATTTTTGTCGATTTTTATTGAATTTGAACTATATTTCAACGTTTTTTGATGGTTCTGAGCCACCAAACACACTTAAAGCATGCAGAATCGACTCAGAATAGGAAAAGGAGACGTTTAGGTCAATTTTATGCATTCTGGCGTTCGTAGATACAAGAAAACTGTTAAAATTCTTCAGAAACGTCACTTTTGAAGTGTTTTCTTGCACTTTTAAGCCACTCAGATACCCTACGGGCTCGGAAAGTGCAACGAAACCATCAAATTTTAGCTAGAAACTGTATTTTTGTCGATTTTTATTGAATTTGAACTATATTTCAACGTTTTTTGATGGTTCTGAGCCACCAAACACACTTAAAGCATGCAGAATCGACTCAGAATAGGAAAAGGAGACGTTTAGGTCAATTTTATGCATTCTGGCGTTCGTAGATACAAGAAAACTGTTAAAATTCTTCAGAAACGTCACTTTTGAAGTGTTTTCTTGTACTTTTAAGCCACTCAGATACCCTACGGGCTCGGAAAGTGCAACGAAATAATCAAATTTTAGCTAGAAACTGTATTTTTGTCGATTTTTATTGAATTTGAACTATATTTCAACGTTTTTTGATGGTTCTGAGCCACCAAACACACTTAAAGCATGCAGAATCGACTAAGAATAGGAAAAGGAGACGTTTAGGTCAATTTTATGCATTCTGGCGTTCGTAGATACAAGAAAACTGTTAAAATTCTTCAGAAACGTCACTTTTGAAGTGTTTTCTTGTACTTTTAAGCCACTCAGATACCCTACGGGCTCGGAAAGTGCAACGAAACCATCAAATTTTAGCTAGAAACTGAATTTTTGTCGATTTTTATTGAATTAGAACTATATTTCAACGTTTTTTGATGGTTCTGAGCCACCAAACACACTTAAAGCATGCAGAATCGACTCAGAATAGGAAAAGGAGACGTTTAGGTCAATTTTATGCATTCTGGCGTTCGTAGATACAAGAAAACTGTTAAAATTCTTCAGAAACGTCACTTTTGAAGTGTTTTCTTGTACTTTTAAGCCACTCAGATACCCAACGGGCTCGGAAAGTGCAACGAAACCATCAAATTTTAGCTAGAAACTGTATTTTTGTCGATTTTTATTGAATTTGAACTATATTTCAACGTTTTTTGATGGTTCTGAGCCACCAAACACACTTAAAGCATGCAGAATCGACTCAGAATAGGAAAAGGAGACGTTTAGGTCAATTTTATGCATTCTGGCGTTCGTAGATACAAGAAAACTGTTAAAATTCTTCAGAAACGTCACTTTTGAAGTGTTTTCTTGTACTTTTAAGCCACTCAGATACCCTACGGGCTCGGAAAGTGCAACGAAACCATCAAATTTTAGCTAGAAACTGTATTTTTGTTGATTTTTATTGAATTTGAACTATATTTCAACGTTTTTTGATGGTTCTGAGCCACCAAACACACTTAAAGCATGCAGAATCGACTAAGAATAGGAAAAGGAGACGTTTAGGTCAATTTTATGCATTCTGGCGTTCGTAGATACAAGAAAACTGTTAAAATTCTTCAGAAACGTCACTTTTGAAGTGTTTTCTTGTACTTTTAACCCACTCAGATACCCTACGGGCTCGGAAAGTGCAACGAAACCATCAAATTTTAGCTAGAAACTGTATTTTTGTCGATTTTTATTGAATTTGAACTATATTTCAGCGTTTTTTGATGGTTCTGATCCACCAAACACACTTAAAGCATGCAGAATCGACTCAGAATAGGAAAAGGAGACGTTTAGGTCAATTTTATGCATTCTGGCGTTCGAAGATACAAGAAAACTGTTAAAATTCTTCAGAAACGTCACTTTTGAAGTGTTTTCTTGTACTTTTAAGCCACTCAGATACCCTACGGGCTCGGAAAGTGCAACGAAACCATCAAATTTTAGCTAGAAACTGTATTTTTGTCGATTTTTATTGAATTTGAACTATATTTCAACGTTTTTTGATGGTTCTGAGCCACCAAACACACTTAAAGCATGCAGAATCGACTCAAAATAGGAAAAGGAGACGTTTAGGTCAATTTTATGCATTCTGGCGTTCGTAGATACAAGAAAACTGTTAAAATTCTTCAGAAACGTCACTTTTGAAGTGTTTTCTTGTACTTTTGAGCCACTCATATACCCTACGGGCTCGGAAAGTGCAACGAAACCATCAAATTTTAGCTAGAAACTGTATTTTTGTCGATTTTTATTGAATTTGAACTATATTTCAACGTTTTTTGATGGTTCTGAGCCACCAAACACACTTAAAGCATGCAGAATCGACTCAGAATAGGAAAAGGAGACGTTTAGGTCAATTTTATGCATTCTGGCGTTCGTAGATACAAGAAAACTTTTAAAATTCTTCAGAAACGTCACTTTTGAAGTGTTTTCTTGTACTTTTAAGCCACTCAGATACCCTACGGGCTCGGAAAGTGCAACGAAACCATCAAATTTTAGCTAGAAACTGTATTTTTGTCGATTTTTATTGAATTTGAACTATATTTCAACGTTTTTTGATGGTTCTGAGCCACCAAACACACTCTAAGCATGCAGAATCGACTCAGAATAGGAAAAGGAGACGTTTAGGTCAATTTTATGCATTCTGGCGTTCGTAGATACAAGAAAACTGTTAAAATTCTTCAGAAACGTCACTTTTGAAGTGTTTTCTTGTACTTTTAAGCCACTCAGATACCCTACGGGCTCGGAAAGTGCAACGAAACCATCAAATTTTAGCTAGAAACTGTATTTTTGTCGATTTTTATTGAATTTGAACTATATTTCAACGTTTTTTGATGGTTCTGAGCCACCAAACACACTTAAAGCATGCAGAATCGACTCAGAATAGGAAAAGGAGACGTTTAGGTCAATTTTATGCATTCTGGCGTTCGTAGATACAAGAAAACTTTTAAAATTCTTCAGAAACGTCACTTTTGAAGTGTTTTCTTGTACTTTTAAGCCACTCAGATACCCTACGGGCTCGGAAAGTGCAACGAAACCATCAAATTTTAGCTAGAAACTGTATTTTTGTCGATTTTTATTGAATTTGAACTATATTTCAACGTTTTTTGATGGTTCTGAGCCACCAAACACACTTAAAGCATGCAGAATCGACTCAGAATAGGAAAAGAAGACGTTTAGGTCAATTTTATGCATTCTGGCGTTCGTAGATACAAGAAAACTGTTAAAATTCTTCAGAAACGTCACTTTTGAAGTGTTTTCTTGTACTTTTAAGCCACTCAGATACCCTACGGGCTCGGAAAGTGCAACGAAACCATCAAATTTTAGCTAGAAACTGTATTTTTGTCGATTTTTATTGAATTTGAACTATATTTCAACGTTTTTTGATGGTTCTGAGCCACCAAACACACTTAAAGCATGCAGAATCGACTCAGAATAGGAAAAGGAGACGTTTAGGTCAATTTTATGCATTCTGGCGTTCGTAGATCCAAGAAAACTGTTAAAATTCTTCAGAAACGTCACTTTTGAAGTGTTTTCTTGTACTTTTAAGCCACTCAGATACCCTACGGGCTCGGAAAGTGCAACGAAACCATCAAATTTTAGCTAGAAACTGTATTTTTGTCGATTTTTATTGAATTTGAAATATATTTCAACGTTTTTTGATGGTTCTGAGCCACCAAACACACTTAAAGCATGCAGAATCGACTCCGAATAGGAAAAGGAGACGTTTAGGTCAATTTTATGCATTCTGGCGTTCGTAGATACAAGAAAACTGTTAAAATTCTTCAGAAACGTCACTTTTGAAGTGTTTTCTTGTACTTTTAAGCCACTCAGATACCCTACGGGCTCGGAAAGTGCAACGAAACCATCAAATTTTAGCTAGAAACTGTATTTTTGTCGATTTTTATTGAATTTGAACTATATTTCAACGTTTTTTGATGGCTCTGAGCCACCAAACACACTTAAAGCATGCAGAATCGACTCAGAATAGGAAAAGGAGACGTTTAGGTCAATTTTATGCATTCTGGCGTTCGTAGATACAAG
>NW_026973052.1:0-43256 GCF_036711695.1 Zophobas morio | reverse complement strand
ACACTTCAAAAGTGACGTTTCTGAAGAATTTTAACAGTTTTCTTGTATCTACGAACGCCAGAATGCATAAAATTGACCTAAACGTCTCCTTTTCCTATTCTGAGTCGATTCTGCATGCTTTAAGTGTGTTTGGTGGCTCAGAACCATCAAAAAACGTTGAAATATAGTTCAAATTCAATAAAAATCGACAAAAATACAGTTTCTAGCTAAAATTTGATGGTTTCGTTGCACTTTCCGAGCCCGTAGGGTATCTGAGTGGCTTAAAAGTACAAGAAAACACTTCAAAAGTGACGTTTCTGAAGAATTTTAACAGTTTTCTTGTATCTACGAACGCCAGAATGCATAAAATTGACCTAAACGTCTCCTTTTCCTATTCTGAGTCGATTCTGCATGCTTTAAGTGTGTTTGGTGGCTCAGAACCATCAAAAAACGTTGAAATATAGTTCAAATTCAATAAAAATCGACAAAAATACAGTTTCTAGCTAAAATTTGATGGTTTCGTTGCACTTTCCGAGCCCGTAGGGTATCTGAGTGGCTTAAAAGTACAAGAAAACACTTCAAAAGTGACGTTTCTGAAGAATTTTAACAGTTTTCTTGTATCTACGAACGCCAGAATGCATAAAATTGACCTAAACGTCTCCTTTTCCTATTCTGAGTCGATTCTGCATGCTTTAAGTGTGTTTGGTGGCTCAGAACCATCAAAAAACGTTGAAATATAGTTCAAATTCAATAAAAATCGACAAAAATACAGTTTCTAGCTAAAATTTGATGGTTTCGTTGCACTTTCCGAGCCCGTAGGGTATCTGAGTGGCTTAAAAGTACAAGAAAACACTTCAAAAGTGACGTTTCTGAAGAATTTTAACAGTTTTCTTGTATCTACGAACGCCAGAATGCATAAAATTGACCTAAACGTCTCCTTTTCCTATTCTGAGTCGATTCTGCATGCTTTAAGTGTGTTTGGTGGCTCAGAACCATCAAAAAACGTTGAAATATAGTTCAAATTCAATAAAAATCGACAAAAATACAGTTTCTAGCTAAAATTTGATGGTTTCGTTGCACTTTCCGAGCCCGTAGGGTATCTGAGTGGCTTAAAAGTACAAGAAAACACTTCAAAAGTGACGTTTCTGAAGAATTTTAACAGTTTTCTTGTATCTACGAACGCCAGAATGCATAAAATTGACCTAAACGTCTCCTTTTCCTATTCTGAGTCGATTCTGCATGCTTTAAGTGTGTTTGGTGGCTCAGAACCATCAAAAAACGTTGAAATATAGTTCAAATTCAATAAAAATCGACAAAAATACAGTTTCTAGCTAAAATTTGATGGTTTCGTTGCACTTTCCGAGCCCGTAGGGTATCTGAGTGGCTTAAAAGTACAAGAAAACACTTCAAAAGTGACGTTTCTGAAGAATTTTAACAGTTTTCTTGTATCTACGAACGCCAGAATGCATAAAATTGACCTAAACGTCTCCTTTTCCTATTCTGAGTCGATTCTGCATGCTTTAAGTGTGTTTGGTGGCTCAGAACCATCAAAAAACGTTGAAATATAGTTCAAATTCAATAAAAATCGACAAAAATACAGTTTCTAGCTAAAATTTGATGGTTTCGTTGCACTTTCCGAGCCCGTAGGGTATCTGAGTGGCTTAAAAGTACAAGAAAACACTTCAAAAGTGACGTTTCTGAAGAATTTTAACAGTTTTCTTGTATCTACGAACGCCAGAATGCATAAAATTGACCTAAACGTCTCCTTTTCCTATTCTGAGTCGATTCTGCATGCTTTAAGTGTGTTTGGTGGCTCAGAACCATCAAAAAACGTTGAAATATAGTTCAAATTCAATAAAAATCGACAAAAATACAGTTTCTAGCTAAAATTTGATGGTTTCGTTGCACTTTCCGAGCCCGTAGGGTATCTGAGTGGCTTAAAAGTACAAGAAAACACTTCAAAAGTGACGTTTCTGAAGAATTTTAACAGTTTTCTTGTATCTACGAACGCCAGAATGCATAAAATTGACCTAAACGTCTCCTTTTCCTATTCTGAGTCGATTCTGCATGCTTTAAGTGTGTTTGGTGGCTCAGAACCATCAAAAAACGTTGAAATATAGTTCAAATTCAATAAAAATCGACAAAAATACAGTTTCTAGCTAAAATTTGATGGTTTCGTTGCACTTTCCGAGCCCGTAGGGTATCTGAGTGGCTTAAAAGTACAAGAAAACACTTCAAAAGTGACGTTTCTGAAGAATTTTAACAGTTTTCTTGTATCTACGAACGCCAGAATGCATAAAATTGACCTAAACGTCTCCTTTTCCTATTCTGAGTCGATTCTGCATGCTTTAAGTGTGTTTGGTGGCTCAGAACCATCAAAAAACGTTGAAATATAGTTCAAATTCAATAAAAATCGACAAAAATACAGTTTCTAGCTAAAATTTGATGGTTTCGTTGCACTTTCCGAGCCCGTAGGGTATCTGAGTGGCTTAAAAGTACAAGAAAACACTTCAAAAGTGACGTTTCTGAAGAATTTTAACAGTTTTCTTGTATCTACGAACGCCAGAATGCATAAAATTGACCTAAACGTCTCCTTTTCCTATTCTGAGTCGATTCTGCATGCTTTAAGTGTGTTTGGTGGCTCAGAACCATCAAAAAACGTTGAAATATAGTTCAAATTCAATAAAAATCGACAAAAATACAGTTTCTAGCTAAAATTTGATGGTTTCGTTGCACTTTCCGAGCCCGTAGGGTATCTGAGTGGCTTAAAAGTACAAGAAAACACTTCAAAAGTGACGTTTCTGAAGAATTTTAACAGTTTTCTTGTATCTACGAACGCCAGAATGCATAAAATTGACCTAAACGTCTCCTTTTCCTATTCTGAGTCGATTCTGCATGCTTTAAGTGTGTTTGGTGGCTCAGAACCATCAAAAAACGTTGAAATATAGTTCAAATTCAATAAAAATCGACAAAAATACAGTTTCTAGCTAAAATTTGATGGTTTCGTTGCACTTTCCGAGCCCGTAGGGTATCTGAGTGGCTTAAAAGTACAAGAAAACACTTCAAAAGTGACGTTTCTGAAGAATTTTAACAGTTTTCTTGTATCTACGAACGCCAGAATGCATAAAATTGACCTAAACGTCTCCTTTTCCTATTCTGAGTCGATTCTGCATGCTTTAAGTGTGTTTGGTGGCTCAGAACCATCAAAAAACGTTGAAATATAGTTCAAATTCAATAAAAATCGACAAAAATACAGTTTCTAGCTAAAATTTGTTGGTTTCGTTGCACTTTCCGAGCCCGTAGGGTATCTGAGTGGCTTAAAAGTACAAGAAAACACTTCAAAAGTGACGTTTCTGAAGAATTTTAACAGTTTTCTTGTATCTACGAACGCCAGAATGCATAAAATTGACCTAAACGTCTCCTTTTCCTATTCTGAGTCGATTCTGCATGCTTTAAGTGTGTTTGGTGGCTCAGAACCATCAAAAAACGTTGAAATATAGTTCAAATTCAATAAAAATCGACAAAAATACAGTTTCTAGCTAAAATTTGATGGTTTCGTTGCACTTTCCGAGCCCGTAGGGTATCTGAGTGGCTTAAAAGTACAAGAAAACACTTCAAAAGTGACGTTTCTGAAGAATTTTAACAGTTTTCTTGTATCTACGAACGCCAGAATGCATAAAATTGACCTAAACGTCTCCTTTTCCTATTCTGAGTCGATTCTGCATGCTTTAAGTGTGTTTGGTGGCTCAGAACCATCAAAAAACGTTGAAATATAGTTCAAATTCAATAAAAATCGACAAAAATACAGTTTCTAGCTAAAATTTGATGGTTTCGTTGCACTTTCCGAGCCCGTAGGGTATCTGAGTGGCTTAAAAGTACAAGAAAACACTTCAAAAGTGACGTTTCTGAAGAATTTTAACAGTTTTCTTGTATCTACGAACGCCAGAATGCATAAAATTGACCTAAACGTCTCCTTTTCCTATTCTGAGTCGATTCTGCATGCTTTAAGTGTGTTTGGTGGCTCAGAACCATCAAAAAACGTTGAAATATAGTTCAAATTCAATAAAAATCGACAAAAATACAGTTTCTAGCTAAAATTTGATGGTTTCGTTGCACTTTCCGAGCCCGTAGGGTATCTGAGTGGCTTAAAAGTACAAGAAAACACTTCAAAAGTGACGTTTCTGAAGAATTTTAACAGTTTTCTTGTATCTACGAACGCCAGAATGCATAAAATTGACCTAAACGTCTCCTTTTCCTATTCTGAGTCGATTCTGCATGCTTTAAGTGTGTTTGGTGGCTCAGAACCATCAAAAAACGTTGAAATATAGTTCAAATTCAATAAAAATCGACAAAAATACAGTTTCTAGCTAAAATTTGATGGTTTCGTTGCACTTTCCGAGCCCGTAGGGTATCTGAGTGGCTTAAAAGTACAAGAAAACACTTCAAAAGTGACGTTTCTGAAGAATTTTAACAGTTTTCTTGTATCTACGAACGCCAGAATGCATAAAATTGACCTAAACGTCTCCTTTTCCTATTCTGAGTCGATTCTGCATGCTTTAAGTGTGTTTGGTGGCTCAGAACCATCAAAAAACGTTGAAATATAGTTCAAATTCAATAAAAATCGACAAAAATACAGTTTCTAGCTAAAATTTGATGGTTTCGTTGCACTTTCCGAGCCCGTAGGGTATCTGAGTGGCTTAAAAGTACAAGAAAACACTTCAAAAGTGACGTTTCTGAAGAATTTTAACAGTTTTCTTGTATCTACGAACGCCAGAATGCATAAAATTGACCTAAACGTCTCCTTTTCCTATTCTGAGTCGATTCTGCATGCTTTAAGTGTGTTTGGTGGCTCAGAACCATCAAAAAACGTTGAAATATAGTTCAAATTCAATAAAAATCGACAAAAATACAGTTTCTAGCTAAAATTTGATGGTTTCGTTGCACTTTCCGAGCCCGTAGGGTATCTGAGTGGCTTAAAAGTACAAGAAAACACTTCAAAAGTGACGTTTCTGAAGAATTTTAACAGTTTTCTTGTATCTACGAACGCCAGAATGCATAAAATTGACCTAAACGTCTCCTTTTCCTATTCTGAGTCGATTCTGCATGCTTTAAGTGTGTTTGGTGGCTCAGAACCATCAAAAAACGTTGAAATATAGTTCAAATTCAATAAAAATCGACAAAAATACAGTTTCTAGCTAAAATTTGATGGTTTCGTTGCACTTTCCGAGCCCGTAGGGTATCTGAGTGGCTTAACAGTACAAGAAAACACTTCAAAAGTGACGTTTCTGAAGAATTTTAACAGTTTTCTTGTATCTACGAACGCCAGAATGCATAAAATTGACCTAAACGTCTCCTTTTCCTATTCTGAGTCGATTCTGCATGCTTTAAGTGTGTTTGGTGGCTCAGAACCATCAAAAAACGTTGAAATATAGTTCAAATTCAATAAAAATCGACAAAAATACAGTTTCTAGCTAAAATTTGATGGTTTCGTTGCACTTTCCGAGCCCGTAGGGTATCTGAGTGGCTTAAAAGTACAAGAAAACACTTCAAAAGTGACGTTTCTGAAGAATTTTAACAGTTTTCTTGTATCTACGAACGCCAGAATGCATAAAATTGACCTAAACGTCTCCTTTTCCTATTCTGAGTCGATTCTGCATGCTTTAAGTGTGTTTGGTGGCTCAGAACCATCAAAAAACGTTGAAATATAGTTCAAATTCAATAAAAATCGACAAAAATACAGTTTCTAGCTAAAATTTGATGGTTTCGTTGCACTTTCCGAGCCCGTAGGGTATCTGAGTGGCTTAAAAGTACAAGAAAACACTTCAAAAGTGACGTTTCTGAAGAATTTTAACAGTTTTCTTGTATCTACGAACGCCAGAATGCATAAAATTGACCTAAACGTCTCCTTTTCCTATTCTGAGTCGATTCTGCATGCTTTAAGTGTGTTTGGTGGCTCAGAACCATCAAAAAACGTTGAAATATAGTTCAAATTCAATAAAAATCGACAAAAATACAGTTTCTAGCTAAAATTTGATGGTTTCGTTGCACTTTCCGAGCCCGTAGGGTATCTGAGTGGCTTAAAAGTACAAGAAAACACTTCAAAAGTGACGTTTCTGAAGAATTTTAACAGTTTTCTTGTATCTACGAACGCCAGAATGCATAAAATTGACCTAAACGTCTCCTTTTCCTATTCTGAGTCGATTCTGCATGCTTTAAGTGTGTTTGGTGGCTCAGAACCATCAAAAAACGTTGAAATATAGTTCAAATTCAATAAAAATCGACAAAAATACAGTTTCTAGCTAAAATTTGATGGTTTCGTTGCACTTTCCGAGCCCGTAGGGTATCTGAGTGGCTTAAAAGTACAAGAAAACACTTCAAAAGTGACGTTTCTGAAGAATTTTAACAGTTTTCTTGTATCTACGAACGCCAGAATGCATAAAATTGACCTAAACGTCTCCTTTTCCTATTCTGAGTCGATTCTGCATGCTTTAAGTGTGTTTGGTGGCTCAGAACCATCAAAAAACGTTGAAATATAGTTCAAATTCAATAAAAATCGACAAAAATACAGTTTCTAGCTAAAATTTGATGGTTTCGTTGCACTTTCCGAGCCCGTAGGGTATCTGAGTGGCTTAAAAGTACAAGAAAACACTTCAAAAGTGACGTTTCTGAAGAATTTTAACAGTTTTCTTGTATCTACGAACGCCAGAATGCATAAAATTGACCTAAACGTCTCCTTTTCCTATTCTGAGTCGATTCTGCATGCTTTAAGTGTGTTTGGTGGCTCAGAACCATCAAAAAACGTTGAAATATAGTTCAAATTCAATAAAAATCGACAAAAATACAGTTTCTAGCTAAAATTTGATGGTTTCGTTGCACTTTCCGAGCCCGTAGGGTATCTGAGTGGCTTAAAAGTACAAGAAAACACTTCAAAAGTGACGTTTCTGAAGAATTTTAACAGTTTTCTTGTATCTACGAACGCCAGAATGCATAAAATTGACCTAAACGTCTCCTTTTCCTATTCTGAGTCGATTCTGCATGCTTTAAGTGTGTTTGGTGGCTCAGAACCATCAAAAAACTTTGAAATATAGTTCAAATTCAATAAAAATCGACAAAAATACAGTTTCTAGCTAAAATTTGATGGTTTCGTTGCACTTTCCGAGCCCGTAGGGTATCTGAGTGGCTTAAAAGTACAAGAAAACACTTCAAAAGTGACGTTTCTGAAGAATTTTAACAGTTTTCTTGTATCTACGAACGCCAGAATGCATAAAATTGACCTAAACGTCTCCTTTTCCTATTCTGAGTCGATTCTGCATGCTTTAAGTGTGTTTGGTGGCTCAGAACCATCAAAAAACGTTGAAATATAGTTCAAATTCAATAAAAATCGACAAAAATACAGTTTCTAGCTAAAATTTGATGGTTTCGTTGCACTTTCCGAGCCCGTAGGGTATCTGAGTGGCTTAAAAGTACAAGAAAACACTTCAAAAGTGACGTTTCTGAAGAATTTTAACAGTTTTCTTGTATCGACGAACGCCAGAATGCATAAAATTGACCTAAACGTCTCCTTTTCCTATTCTGAGTCGATTCTGCATGCTTTAAGTGTGTTTGGTGGCTCAGAACCATCAAAAAACGTTGAAATATAGTTCAAATTCAATAAAAATCGACAAAAATACAGTTTCTAGCTAAAATTTGATGGTTTCGTTGCACTTTCCGAGCCCGTAGGGTATCTGAGTGGCTTAAAAGTACAAGAAAACACTTCAAAAGTGACGTTTCTGAAGAATTTTAACAGTTTTCTTGTATCTACGAACGCCAGAATGCATAAAATTGACCTAAACGTCTCCTTTTCCTATTCTGAGTCGATTCTGCATGCTTTAAGTGTGTTTGGTGGCTCAGAACCATCAAAAAACGTTGAAATATAATTCAAATTCAATAAAAATCGACAAAAATACAGTTTCTAGCTAAAATTTGATGGTTTCGTTGCACTTTCCGAGCCCGTAGGGTATCTGAGTGGCTTAAAAGTACAAGAAAACACTTCAAAAGTGACGTTTCTGAAGAATTTTAACAGTTTTCTTGTATCTACGAACGCCAGAATGCATAAAATTGACCTAAACGTCTCCTTTTCCTATTCTGAGTCGATTCTGCATGCTTTAAGTGTGTTTGGTGGCTCAGAACCATCAAAAAACGTTGAAATATAGTTCAAATTCAATAAAAATCGACAAAAATACAGTTTCTAGCTAAAATTTGATGGTTTCGTTGCACTTTCCGAGCCCGTAGGGTATCTGAGTGGCTTAAAAGTACAAGAAAACACTTCAAAAGTGACGTTTCTGAAGAATTTTAACAGTTTTCTTGTATCTACGAACGCCAGAATGCATAAAATTGACCTAAACGTCTCCTTTTCCTATTCTGAGTCGATTCTGCATGCTTTAAGTGTGTTTGGTGGCTCAGAACCATCAAAAAACGTTGAAATATAGTTCAAATTCAATAAAAATCGACAAAAATACAGTTTCTAGCTAAAATTTGATGGTTTCGTTGCACTTTCCGAGCCCGTAGGGTATCTGAGTGGCTTAAAAGTACAAGAAAACACTTCAAAAGTGACGTTTCTGAAGAATTTTAACAGTTTTCTTGTATCTACGAACGCCAGAATGCATAAAATTGACCTAAACGTCTCCTTTTCCTATTCTGAGTCGATTCTGCATGCTTTAAGTGTGTTTGGTGGCTCAGAACCATCAAAAAACGTTGAAATATAGTTCAAATTCAATAAAAATCGACAAAAATACAGTTTCTAGCTAAAATTTGATGGTTTCGTTGCACTTTCCGAGCCCGTAGGGTATCTGAGTGGCTTAAAAGTACAAGAAAACACTTCAAAAGTGACGTTTCTGAAGAATTTTAACAGTTTTCTTGTATCTACGAACGCCAGAATGCATAAAATTGACCTAAACGTCTCCTTTTCCTATTCTGAGTCGATTCTGCATGCTTTAAGTGTGTTTGGTGGCTCAGAACCATCAAAAAACGTTGAAATATAGTTCAAATTCAATAAAAATCGACAAAAATATGTCTTAAATATATGTATAATGTAAAATTTGGTAGATTCCCCAGCAGAGGATTTGATCAAGCAAAGCTATTAATTCACAATAATATGTCAACATTGGAAAATCGTCGGAAAATATCTGCTGTTAAATTCTTATTTAAAATTTTACATGGGAATGTTGACTGTGCTGAACTGTTATCTCACATTATATTTTTTGTTCCAAGAATTCAGTCAAGATATCATAATATGTTCTTATGTCCAAGAGCCAAAACCAATGTTTTAATAAACTCCCCTGCGTACAAAATGATGAAATTAGCGAATGAGTTAGACGAATCATGTGACATTGTCCAGTGTAACTACACTGAATTAATAAATTGTGCAAAATCAATATTTAAATAAGAATAAGGTCTGGTATAAAATGTGAAGTAGTAAACACGGCTGAATTTATTTAATTTATTTGATTTATTTAATTATTTAATTATTATTATTTTTTCTTTTTATTATTTATTATTAGTTTATTCATACAGATGTGTAGTTCACCGAAGTCTTGTGCGGCGAGCAATTGAAATGTGAAATCTGAATTACGTCTAAGTTATATATTTGTATTATTTTTTTTATTTTCTAAGTTAATTTTAAGTTTAGTTTACATATCGTTATGCTTACATGTCATTTAATTTATTTATTTTGTCCTATAATTGGATATTATTCTGTTGGGCAAATATATCATTATTATTATTATTATTATTATTAAAAATACAGTTTCTAGCTAAAATTTGATGGTTTCGTTGCACTTTCCGAGCCCGTAGGGTATCTGAGTGGCTTAAAAGTACAAGAAAACACTTCAAAAGTGACGTTTCTGAAGAATTTTAACAGTTTTCTTGTATCTACGAACGCGAGAATGCATAAAATTGACCTAAACGTCTCCTTTTCCTATTCTGAGTCGATTCTGCATGCTTTAAGTGTGTTTGGTGGCTCAGAACCATCAAAAAACGTTGAAATATAGTTCAAATTCAATAAAAATCGACAAAAATACAGTTTCTAGCTAAAATTTGATGGTTTCGTTGCACTTTCCGAGCCCGTAGGGTATCTGAGTGGCTTAAAAGTACAAGAAAACACTTCAAAAGTGACGTTTCTGAAGAATTTTAACAGTTTTCTTGTATCTACGAACGCCAGAATGCATAAAATTGACCTAAACGTCTCCTTTTCCTATTCTGAGTCGATTCTGCATGCTTTAAGTGTGTTTGGTGGCTCAGAACCATCAAAAAACGTTGAAATATAGTTCAAATTCAATAAAAATCGACAAAAATGCAGTTTCTAGCTAAAATTTGATGGTTTCGTTGCACTTTCCGAGCCCGTAGGGTATCTGAGTGGCTTAAAAGTACAAGAAAACACTTCAAAAGTGACGTTTCTGAAGAATTTTAACAGTTTTCTTGTATCTACGAACGCCAGAATGCATAAAATTGACCTAAACGTCTCCTTTTCCTATTCTGAGTCGATTCTGCATGCTTTAAGTGTGTTTGGTGGCTCAGAACCATCAAAAAACGTTGAAATATAGTTCAAATTCAATAAAAATCGACAAAAATACAGTTTCTAGCTAAAATTTGATGGTTTCGTTGCACTTTCCGAGCCCGTAGGGTATCTGAGTGGCTTAAAAGTACAAGAAAACACTTCAAAAGTGACGTTTCTGAAGAATTTTAACAGTTTTCTTGTATCTACGAACGCCAGAATGCATAAAATTGACCTAAACGTCTCCTTTTCCTATTCTGAGTCGATTCTGCATGCTTTAAGTGTGTTTGGTGGCTCAGAACCATCAAAAAACGTTGAAATATAGTTCAAATTCAATAAAAATCGACAAAAATACAGTTTCTAGCTAAAATTTGATGGTTTCGTTGCACTTTCCGAGCCCGTAGGGTATCTGAGTGGCTTAAAAGTACAAGAAAACACTTCAAAAGTGAGGTTTCTGAAGAATTTTAACAGTTTTCTTGTATCTACGAACGCCAGAATGCATAAAATTGACCTAAACGTCTCCTTTTCCTATTCTGAGTCGATTCTGCATGCTTTAAGTGTGTTTGGTGGCTCAGAACCATCAAAAAACGTTGAAATATAGTTCAAATTCAATAAAAATCGACAAAAATATGTCTTAAATATATGTATAATGTAAAATTTGGTAGATTCCCCAGCAGAGGATTTGATCAAGCAAAGCTATTAATTCACAATAATATGTCAACATTGGAAAATCGTCGGAAAATATCTGCTGTTAAATTCTTATTTAAAATTTTACATGGGAATGTTGACTGTGCTGAACTGTTATCTCACATTATATTTTTTGTTCCAAGAATTCAGTCAAGATATCATAATATGTTCTTATGTCCAAGAGCCAAAACCAATGTTTTAATAAACTCCCCTGCGTACAAAATGATGAAATTAGCGAATGAGTTAGACGAATCATGTGACATTGTCCAGTGTAACTACACTGAATTAATAAATTGTGCAAAATCAATATTTAAATAAGAATAAGGTCTGGTATAAAATGTGAAGTAGTAAACACGGCTGAATTTATTTAATTTATTTGATTTATTTAATTATTTTAAGACCCACCACTGACCCGGAAATGACCGGCATTCAGGCAAGACTTCTATCATTACGGGTACTAAGACCAAGTAATGATATGCATTGATTAGATTAACAGAACAACTTTCGAGATTCTAGAATTACAGCATACAAATTAGTCTGCTATTATTCTCTAATCTCACCCCATCCCCAAAAGTCTAGCGTAACTACCGACCATTTATCCGCGCATCACTTGAAAATTGACCTACACTACTCTGACCTACTGGTGCTAACCTAATCTGACTAACATGATCAGACTGTTCAAGAAACTTACGAACAATATGACATGTTCCTAACAAAACAGCTTTTTGAATTTTGATAATTATTGAATCATTCAAATGCAAAGACTTTAAATTCTCAACTAAGCTATTTGGAACTACACCTACATTAGAGATAACTAGAGGTACAATTGAAATTTTTTTAAGATTCAACATGGATTTCATTTCTATCGATAACTGTAGATATTTTGAAATCTTGGTGTGGTATGTTTGAGTAATGTTGTTTGTGTTGGGAACAGCAATGTCAATGAGAATGGCTTCGTTCGTGTGTTTCTTGATAAGTATGATGTCTGGTCTGTTAGCTGTAATGTTTAAGTCTGTAAGTATTGTGCGATCCCAGTATAATTTGTATTTGTTATTTTCAAGGAACGGAGATGGAATGTAAGTGTAATACGGTGTCGTATCTTCGATTAAGTTCATAAGTGTTGCTAATTCTTTGTGGATGATTTTGGCGACGTTGTCGTGTCTAGCTTTGTAGTCAGTTTGTGCTAGGATGCTGCAAGAAGAGATTATGTGCTGGATCGTTTCAGGTTTTGCTTTGCAGAGGCGACAGCAGTCGTTTTTTATGTTCGGATCTTTGATGATGTATTTTTTGTAATTCTTGGTATTGATTACTTGGTCTTGAATAGCAAACACAAATCCTTCTGTTTCGGCATACAAACCTGATTTTTTTAACCAAATCAATGACATCTTCTTATTGATATGAGTTTCTTCTAAGTCTTTGTAGAATTTTCCATGTAGTTGTTTTTGTTTTAGCCCACTTATTATTTTATCTATTGTGTGGGGGGTGTGGATTTCTTCGGTGTTCGACAGATTTAAGGGTGTGTGGTTCAAATCTGCTCTTGTGATGGTGCGAAACATTTCATTTCTTTCCGCTCGTTTCAAGAAATACTTCTTCAAATCTGAGATTTGTCTCTGACATAAGTTTTCTAGGTTCTGGAAACCCCTTCCTCCATTCTGTCTTGGTAATGAGAATCTTTCAATCGACGATTTTGGATGATGCCTTCTATACTGTGTGAAGATTTTCCTTGTTGCGATGTTTAAATTTTCAAGATCAGTTTTGGACCATTTAATGACTCCAAAAGAATATGTTAGTAGTGGAACGCAGAATGTATTTACTGCTTTCATTAAATTTTTTCCATTTAACTGTGTCTTCAATATTAATTTCAATCTCGCTAGGTATTGATCTTTCAACTGTGTTTTCGTTTTGGTATGATTGATGTGTGATGATTGACAGAAACCCAGATATTTGTATGTATCGTTTCGTTCTTGTGCTTCGATTATTTCGTTATTCTGGGTTATATGTGGTACTTGGTGTTGGACGCCTTTTCTGATTGCTTGGGTCTTACATTTCTCAATACCAAAAGACATACCAATATCACCGGAAAATTGTTCAGTCAGATTTAATAGGTTTGTTAACTGATTTTGTGTACTTGCATATATTTTTATGTCATCCATATACAGCAAGTGACTTATTCTGTTTTCTCTTTGTTTGTTAATTCTTATATTGAACCCATAATTGCAACTGTTCAGGATATCGGAGAGGGGATTTATTGCTAAGCAGAACCATAACGGACTAAGAGAATCGCCTTGAAAAATTCCTCTTCGGATCATTATTGGATCTGACTGAATTGTTTGTTCATTTAAGGTTATTTGAAGGGTGGTCTTCCAAAATTCCATGGAACATTTTAGAAAAGTGCAGATTTTAGTATCAATTTTGTATAATTCCAGAATTTTGCATAGCCAGGAATGAGGGATAGAATCGTAAGCTTTCTTATAATCAATAAAAGCAGTATATATGTTTCGGTTTTCTTTTCTAGCTTGTTCACAGATGATGGAATCTATGATTAATTGCTCTTTGCAACCAAAGGATCCTTTAATACATCCTTTCTGTTCTTCATTAATGATGTTAGAGTTAAAACAGTGTTGATAGATTTTTTGTGTAATGCATGAGGTTAATATTTTATAGATTGTTGGTAAACATGTGATAGGTCTGTATTTTGATGGATTTTTTGTGTCGTTATCTTTAGGTTTTAAGTATGTTACACCATGACATAAGAATGTTGGAAAGGAGGATGGGTCAAGAAGGAACTGATTTAAGTGATTTAGTAAATGAATATGTACACAATTAAATTTTTTTATCCAAAAATTATGGATTTTGTCTGGTCCTGGTGATTTCCAGTTGTGTGTCTTATTGATGGTATTTATTAATTCGGCAAGTGTTATCTGATGATCATTCATTGGTGTAACTGTGGATAGTTTATGGGATATATGAGGAATCCATTTGGCAGATTGGTTAAATTCAAATTCTTCAGACCAAAGTTTTGACCAAAATGTTGTTACATCCTGTGAACTTGGAAGTTCACCGGATAATTGAGTTTTGTTTGAATTAGTTAAATGTTGATAGAATAGTTTTTCGTTGTTTAAAAATTTAGTGTTATGAATTTTTCTGAGATGTGATTGTTTGTATCTTTTAAGTCGTTTGCTATATAAGGAAAGTTTTTGTAATAGGGTATCTTTAATTTGGGATAATGTTGTGTTGTACTCATTGTAATCAGTTTGATGAAAATTATTGTTGGTCAGTATCGAATGCATACATGTCATGATATGTGGTGTTTTAACTCCTCTAAGGTACTGTGTTATTTGACCTAGTTGTTTTCTAATGTTATTAATTTTATAATTTAACCGTGTTTCCCAATGAGGGGTCGAAGGTATACGATTGGTGTTTGTATTTATTATGTTATCTTTACATGTGTTAATTTGAATACAAGTTAAAGCTGCACAGTAGATAATTGTATGAAGTTTTTCAAAAGAAATCGAGTTTGTGAGATATTTTGGTAAAATGAAGGAGTTCATTATTTCTACAATTGCTAGAAACTTTTTAGAATAATACTGGCGGGGAAGTGAATGTCTATCATTTGGTTTTAATTTGGAACATGTTTCGAAAGTTAATTTAAATTTTTCTTCAATTTCATTTTGGAAATTAATGTGAAATTTAAAATTGTTGTTTACAGTTTTGATTAATGTGTCTTCGTTGTTGTAGTATGTGTTTTGTAGATTATCTGTGATGTTAATTTCGTTTTGGATTGTTCTTGATAAATTGTTAAATGATTTGTCAGTTAATGTTTGGGATCTGTTTGATATTGTGTTTGTAATTTGTGTTATGGTTGTGATCTTATTTTGAGGTGTTTTGTTTAATAAATCTTTAGTAAATGTGTCAGTCGGTGTCTCTGGTGTATTTGATAGACTACTGTTACTATTTTGTGGTATAATTGGTATCTTATTTTGAGATGTTGTTTTTGACAAATTGGTGACAGATGTGTCAGTTAGTAATGTATTTGGTGGTGTCTTGTTGATATCTTCAGGAAGTGGATTAATGGTTTTGGAAACTTCATTTTTTAATTGTTCTAGAGTAAGTTGAGGTATGTAGTTATTTTTAACAATAGCTCTACGTTGATCTGCTAAATTTTGAATGGTAACTGGAAAATTTGGGTACTCACGGCTGAAGGCTTCGTGTAGAGCTGTACGATAATTACTTACATCAGTTTCATTGTTTGTAATTTTATAATATAAGCGCATAATATGTAAATTCATGTCTAGAGACCACTTTTTACGCTTTTTTGGTTCTTCTCGTCTTCTAATGGTCTGAGGCTGATTTGTCTGAGAAACATTAGAGACCAATACGTTGTTAATTGTCCTTGTGGTAGTATTTCCCGAGGTGATGCCACTTGCTCCATCTACCTCTTCGGAGACTGCAGTAATAGGTGTTCGTCGGATTTCGAGTTGAACATTCTCCGTTGTAGGCGAAACAATTTGGTTTAGACTCATTTTTTAGTTGGAAATGTCAGCGTTGACAGTTGGTTATGAAAAAAGGAAATTAAATGCAAATATCGAGTTAAATACTTTGTTGTAATAGTGAATACAGTACCTTGCACTATTATGAGTCCTTTTGAGTCAAATAAAGCTATTGAATTGAGTTTTATCCAAAGATTCCGCCTTGTTAAGAAATTTATGAACAACCAAAGGTCACTTTTTTTTTTTTTTTTTTTTTTTTTTTTTTTTTTTTTTTCTTTTTATTATTTATTATTAGTTTATTCATACAGATGTGTAGTTCACCGAAGTCTTGTGCGGCGAGCAATTGAAATGTGAAATCTGAATTACGTCTAAGTTATATATTTGTATTATTTTTTTTATTTTCTAAGTTAATTTTAAGTTTAGTTTACATATCGTTATGCTTACATGTCATTTAATTTATTTATTTTGTCCTATAATTGGATATTATTCTGTTGGGCAAATATATCATTATTATTATTATTATTATTATTAAAAATACAGTTTCTAGCTAAAATTTGATGGTTTCGTTGCACTTTCCGAGCCCGTAGGGTATCTGAGTGGCTTAAAAGTACAAGAAAACACTTCAAAAGTGACGTTTCTGAAGAATTTTAACAGTTTTCTTGTATCTACGAACGCGAGAATGCATAAAATTGACCTAAACGTCTCCTTTTCCTATTCTGAGTCGATTCTGCATGCTTTAAGTGTGTTTGGTGGCTCAGAACCATCAAAAAACGTTGAAATATAGTTCAAATTCAATAAAAATCGACAAAAATACAGTTTCTAGCTAAAATTTGATGGTTTCGTTGCACTTTCCGAGCCCGTAGGGTATCTGAGTGGCTTAAAAGTACAAGAAAACACTTCAAAAGTGACGTTTCTGAAGAATTTTAACAGTTTTCTTGTATCTACGAACGCCAGAATGCATAAAATTGACCTAAACGTCTCCTTTTCCTATTCTGAGTCGATTCTGCATGCTTTAAGTGTGTTTGGTGGCTCAGAACCATCAAAAAACGTTGAAATATAGTTCAAATTCAATAAAAATCGACAAAAATACAGTTTCTAGCTAAAATTTGATGGTTTCGTTGCACTTTCCGAGCCCGTAGGGTATCTGAGTGGCTTAAAAGTACAAGAAAACACTTCAAAAGTGACGTTTCTGAAGAATTTTAACAGTTTTCTTGTATCTACGAACGCCAGAATGCATAAAATTGACCTAAACGTCTCCTTTTCCTATTCTGAGTCGATTCTGCATGCTTTAAGTGTGTTTGGTGGCTCAGAACCATCAAAAAACGTTGAAATATAGTTCAAATTCAATAAAAATCGACAAAAATACAGTTTCTAGCTAAAATTTGATGGTTTCGTTGCACTTTCCGAGCCCGTAGGGTATCTGAGTGGCTTAAAAGTACAAGAAAACACTTCAAAAGTGACGTTTCTGAAGAATTTTAACAGTTTTCTTGTATCTACGAACGCCAGAATGCATAAAATTGACCTAAACGTCTCCTTTTCCTATTCTGAGTCGATTCTGCATGCTTTAAGTGTGTTTGGTGGCTCAGAACCATCAAAAAACGTTGAAATATAGTTCAAATTCAATAAAAATCGACAAAAATACAGTTTCTAGCTAAAATTTGATGGTTTCGTTGCACTTTCCGAGCCCGTAGGGTATCTGAGTGGCTTAAAAGTACAAGAAAACACTTCAAAAGTGACGTTTCTGAAGAATTTTAACAGTTTTCTTGTATCTACGAACGCCAGAATGCATAAAATTGACCTAAACGTCTCCTTTTCCTATTCTGAGTCGATTCTGCATGCTTTAAGTGTGTTTGGTGGCTCAGAACCATCAAAAAACGTTGAAATATAGTTCAAATTCAATAAAAATCGACAAAAATACAGTTTCTAGCTAAAATTTGATGGTTTCGTTGCACTTTCCGAGCCCGTAGGGTATCTGAGTGGCTTAAAAGTACAAGAAAACACTTCAAAAGTGACGTTTCTGAAGAATTTTAACAGTTTTCTTGTATCTACGAACGCCAGAATGCATAAAATTGACCTAAACGTCTCCTTTTCCTATTCTGAGTCGATTCTGCATGCTTTAAGTGTGTTTGGTGGCTCAGAACCATCAAAAAACGTTGAAATATAGTTCAAATTCAATAAAAATCGACAAAAATACAGTTTCTAGCTAAAATTTGATGGTTTCGTTGCACTTTCCGAGCCCGTAGGGTATCTGAGTGGCTTAAAAGTACAAGAAAACACTTCAAAAGTGACGTTTCTGAAGAATTTTAACAGTTTTCTTGTATCTACGAACGCCAGAATGCATAAAATTGACCTAAACGTCTCCTTTTCCTATTCTGAGTCGATTCTGCATGCTTTAAGTGTGTTTGGTGGCTCAGAACCATCAAAAAACGTTGAAATATAGTTCAAATTCAATAAAAATCGACAAAAATACAGTTTCTAGCTAAAATTTGATGGTTCCGTTGCACTTTCCGAGCCCGTAGGGTATCTGAGTGGCTTAAAAGTACAAGAAAACACTTCAAAAGTGACGTTTCTGAAGAATTTTAACAGTTTTCTTGTATCTACGAACGCCAGAATGCATAAAATTGACCTAAACGTCTCCTTTTCCTATTCTGAGTCGATTCTGCATGCTTTAAGTGTGTTTGGTGGCTCAGAACCATCAAAAAACGTTGAAATATAGTTCAAATTCAATAAAAATCGACAAAAATACAGTTTCTAGCTAAAATTTGATGGTTTCGTTGCACTTTCCGAGCCCGTAGGGTATCTGAGTGGCTTAAAAGTACAAGAAAACACTTCAAAAGTGACGTTTCTGAAGAATTTTAACAGTTTTCTTGTATCTACGAACGCCAGAATGCATAAAATTGACCTAAACGTCTCCTTTTCCTATTCTGAGTCGATTCTGCATGCTTTAAGTGTGTTTGGTGGCTCAGAACCATCAAAAAACGTTGAAATATAGTTCAAATTCAATAAAAATCGACAAAAATACAGTTTCTAGCTAAAATTTGATGGTTTCGTTGCACTTTCCGAGCCCGTAGGGTATCTGAGTGGCTTAAAAGTACAAGAAAACACTTCAAAAGTGACGTTTCTGAAGAATTTTAACAGTTTTCTTGTATCTACGAACGCCAGAATGCATAAAATTGACCTAAACGTATCCTTTTCCTATTCTGAGTCGATTCTGCATGCTTTAAGTGTGTTTGGTGGCTCAGAACCATCAAAAAACGTTGAAATATAGTTCAAATTCAATAAAAATCGACAAAAATACAGTTTCTAGCTAAAATTTGATGGTTTCGTTGCACTTTCCGAGCCCGTAGGGTATCTGAGTGGCTTAAAAGTACAAGAAAACACTTCAAAAGTGACGTTTCTGAAGAATTTTAACAGTTTTCTTGTATCTACGAACGCCAGAATGCATAAAATTGACCTAAACGTCTCCTTTTCCTATTCTGAGTCGATTCTGCATGCTTTAAGTGTGTTTGGTGGCTCAGAACCATCAAAAAACGTTGAAATATAGTTCAAATTCAATAAAAATCGACAAAAATACAGTTTCTAGCTAAAATTTGATGGTTTCGTTGCACTTTCCGAGCCCGTAGGGTATCTGAGTGGCTTAAAAGTACAAGAAAACACTTCAAAAGTGACGTTTCTGAAGAATTTTAACAGTTTTCTTGTATCTACGAACGCCAGAATGCATAAAATTGACCTAAACGTCTCCTTTTCCTATTCTGAGTCGATTCTGCATGCTTTAAGTGTGTTTGGTGGCTCAGAACCATCAAAAAACGTTGAAATATAGTTCAAATTCAATAAAAATCGACAAAAATACAGTTTCTAGCTAAAATTTGATGGTTTCGTTGCACTTTCCGAGCCCGTAGGGTATCTGAGTGGCTTAAAAGTACAAGAAAACACTTCAAAAGTGACGTTTCTGAAGAATTTTAACAGTTTTCTTGTATCTACGAACGCCAGAATGCATAAAATTGACCTAAACGTCTCCTTTTCCTATTCTGAGTCGATTCTGCATGCTTTAAGTGTGTTTGGTGGCTCAGAACCATCAAAAAACGTTGAAATATAGTTCAAATTCAATAAAAATCGACAAAAATACAGTTTCTAGCTAAAATTTGATGGTTTCGTTGCACTTTCCGAGCCCGTAGGGTATCTGAGTGGCTTAAAAGTACAAGAAAACACTTCAAAAGTGACGTTTCTGAAGAATTTTAACAGTTTTCTTGTATCTACGAACGCCAGAATGCATAAAATTGACCTAAACGTCTCCTTTTCCTATTCTGAGTCGATTCTGCATGCTTTAAGTGTGTTTGGTGGCTCAGAACCATCAAAAAACGTTGAAATATAGTTCAAATTCAATAAAAATCGACAAAAATACAGTTTCTAGCTAAAATTTGATGGTTTCGTTGCACTTTCCGAGCCCGTTGGGTATCTGAGTGGCTTAAAAGTACAAGAAAACACTTCAAAAGTGACGTTTCTGAAGAATTTTAACAGTTTTCTTGTATCTACGAACGCCAGAATGCATAAAATTGACCTAAACGTCTCCTTTTCCTATTCTGAGTCGATTCTGCATGCTTTAAGTGTGTTTGGTGGCTCAGAACCATCAAAAAACGTTGAAATATAGTTCAAATTCAATAAAAATCGACAAAAATACAGTTTCTAGCTAAAATTTGATGGTTTCGTTGCACTTTCCGAGCCCGTAGGGTATCTGAGTGGCTTAAAAGTACAAGAAAACACTTCAAAAGTGACGTTTCTGAAGAATTTTAACAGTTTTCTTGTATCTACGAACGCCAGAATGCATAAAATTGACCTAAACGTCTCCTTTTCCTATTCTGAGTCGATTCTGCATGCTTTAAGTGTGTTTGGTGGCTCAGAACCATCAAAAAACGTTGAAATATAGTTCAAATTCAATAAAAATCGACAAAAATACAGTTTCTAGCTAAAATTTGATGGTTTCGTTGCACTTTCCGAGCCCGTAGGGTATCTGAGTGGCTTAAAAGTACAAGAAAACACTTCAAAAGTGACGTTTCTGAAGAATTTTAACAGTTTTCTTGTATCTACGAACGCCAGAATGCATAAAATTGACCTAAACGTCTCCTTTTCCTATTCTGAGTCGATTCTGCATGCTTTAAGTGTGTTTGGTGGCTCAGAACCATCAAAAAACGTTGAAATATAGTTCAAATTCAATAAAAATCGACAAAAATACAGTTTCTAGCTAAAATTTGATGGTTTCGTTGCACTTTCCGAGCCCGTAGGGTATCTGAGTGGCTTAAAAGTACAAGAAAACACTTCAAAAGTGACGTTTCTGAAGAATTTTAACAGTTTTCTTGTATCTACGAACGCCAGAATGCATAAAATTGACCTAAACGTCTCCTTTTCCTATTCTGAGTCGATTCTGCATGCTTTAAGTGTGTTTGGTGGCTCAGAACCATCAAAAAACGTTGAAATATAGTTCAAATTCAATAAAAATCGACAAAAATACAGTTTCTAGCTAAAATTTGATGGTTCCGTTGCACTTTCCGAGCCCGTAGGGTATCTGAGTGGCTTAAAAGTACAAGAAAACACTTCAAAAGTGACGTTTCTGAAGAATTTTAACAGTTTTCTTGTATCTACGAACGCCAGAATGCATAAAATTGACCTAAACGTCTCCTTTTCCTATTCTGAGTCGATTCTGCATGCTTTAAGTGTGTTTGGTGGCTCAGAACCATCAAAAAACGTTAAAATATAGTTCAAATTCAATAAAAATCGACAAAAATACAGTTTCTAGCTAAAATTTGATGGTTTCGTTGCACTTTCCGAGCCCGTAGGGTATCTGAGTGGCTTAAAAGTACAAGAAAACACTTCAAAAGTGACGTTTCTGAAGAATTTTAACAGTTTTCTTGTATCTACGAACGCCAGAATGCATAAAATTGACCTAAACGTCTCCTTTTCCTATTCTGAGTCGATTCTGAATGCTTTAAGTGTGTTTGGTGGCTCAGAACCATCAAAAAACGTTGAAATATAGTTCAAATTCAATAAAAATCGACAAAAATACAGTTTCTAGATAAAATTTGATGGTTTCGTTGCACTTTCCGAGCCCGTAGGGTATCTGAGTGGCTTAAAAGTACAAGAAAACACTTCAAAAGTGACGTTTCTGAAGAATTTTAACAGTTTTCTTGTATCTACGAACGCCAGAATGCATAAAATTGACCTAAACGTCTCCTTTTCCTATTCTGAGTCGATTCTGCATGCTTTAAGTGTGTTTGGTGGCTCAGAACCATCAAAAAACGTTGAAATATAGTTCAAATTCAATAAAAATCGACAAAAATACAGTTTCTAGCTAAAATTTGATGGTTTCGTTGCACTTTCCGAGCCCGTAGGGTATCTGAGTGGCTTAAAAGTACAAGAAAACACTTCAAAAGTGACGTTTCTGAAGAATTTTAACAGTTTTCTTGTATCTACGAACGCCAGAATGCATAAAATTGACCTAAACGTCTCCTTTTCCTATTCTGAGTCGATTCTGCATGCTTTAAGTGTGTTTGGTGGCTCAGAACCATCAAAAAACGTTGAAATATAGTTCAAATTCAATAAAAATCGACAAAAATACAGTTTCTAGCTAAAATTTGATGGTTTCGTTGCACTTTCCGAGCCCGTAGGGTATCTGAGTGGCTTAAAAGTACAAGAAAACACTTCAAAAGTGACGTTTCTGAAGAATTTTAACAGTTTTCTTGTATCTACGAACGCCAGAATGCATAAAATTGACCTAAACGTCTCCTTTTCCTATTCTGAGTCGATTCTGCATGCTTTAAGTGTGTTTGGTGGCTCAGAACCATCAAAAAACGTTGAAATATAGTTCAAATTCAATAAAAATCGACAAAAATACAGTTTCTAGCTAAAATTTGATGGTTTCGTTGCACTTTCCGAGCCCGTAGGGTATCTGAGTGGCTTAAAAGTACAAGAAAACACTTCAAAAGTGACGTTTCTGAAGAATTTTAACAGTTTTCTTGTATCTACGAACGCCAGAATGCATAAAATTGACCTAAACGTCTCCTTTTCCTATTCTGAGTCGATTCTGCATGCTTTAAGTGTGTTTGGTGGCTCAGAACCATCAAAAAACGTTGAAATATAGTTCAAATTCAATAAAAATCGACAAAAATACAGTTTCTAGCTAAAATTTGATGGTTTCGTTGCACTTTCCGAGCCCGTAGGGTATCTGAGTGGCTTAAAAGTACAAGAAAACACTTCAAAAGTGACGTTTCTGAAGAATTTTAACAGTTTTCTTGTATCTACGAACGCCAGAATGCATAAAATTGACCTAAACGTCTCCTTTTCCTATTCTGAGTCGATTCTGCATGCTTTAAGTGTGTTTGGTGGCTCAGAACCATCAAAAAACGTTGAAATATAGTTCAAATTCAATAAAAATCGACAAAAATACAGTTTCTAGCTAAAATTTGATGGTTTCGTTGCACTTTCCGAGCCCGTAGGGTATCTGAGTGGCTTAAAAGTACAAGAAAACACTTCAAAAGTGACGTTTCTGAAGAATTTTAACAGTTTTCTTGTATCTACGAACGCCAGAATGCATAAAATTGACCTAAACGTCTCCTTTTCCTATTCTGAGTCGATTCTGCATGCTTTAAGTGTGTTTGGTGGCTCAGAACCATCAAAAAACGTTGAAATATAGTTCAAATTCAATAAAAATCGACAAAAATACAGTTTCTAGCTAAAATTTGATGGTTTCGTTGCACTTTCCGAGCCCGTAGGGTATCTGAGTGGCTTAAAAGTACAAGAAAACACTTCAAAAGTGACGTTTCTGAAGAATTTTAACAGTTTTCTTGTATCTACGAACGCCAGAATGCATAAAATTGACCTAAACGTCTCCTTTTCCTATTCTGAGTCGATTCTGCATGCTTTAAGTGTGTTTGGGGGCTCAGAACCATCAAAAAACGTTGAAATATAGTTCAAATTCAATAAAAATCGACAAAAATACAGTTTCTAGCTAAAATTTGATGGTTTCGTTGCACTTTCCGAGCCCGTTGGGTATCTGAGTGGCTTAAAAGTACAAGAAAACACTTCAAAAGTGACGTTTCTGAAGAATTTTAACAGTTTTCTTGTATCTACGAACGCCAGAATGCATAAAATTGACCTAAACGTCTCCTTTTCCTATTCTGAGTCGATTCTGCATGCTTTAAGTGTGTTTGGTGGCTCAGAACCATCAAAAAACGTTGAAATATAGTTCAAATTCAATAAAAATCGACAAAAATACAGTTTCTAGCTAAAATTTGATGGTTTCGTTGCACTTTCCGAGCCCGTAGGGTATCTGAGTGGCTTAAAAGTACAAGAAAACACTTCAAAAGTGACGTTTCTGAAGAATTTTAACAGTTTTCTTGTATCTACGAACGCCAGAATGCATAAAATTGACCTAAACGTCTCCTTTTCCTATTCTGAGTCGATTCTGCATGCTTTAAGTGTGTTTGGTGGCTCAGAACCATCAAAAAACGTTGAAATATAGTTCAAATTCAATAAAAATCGACAAAAATACAGTTTCTAGCTAAAATTTGATGGTTTCGTTGCACTTTCCGAGCCCGTAGGGTATCTGAGTGGCTTAAAAGTACAAGAAAACACTTCAAAAGTGACGTTTCTGAAGAATTTTAACAGTTTTCTTGTATCTACGAACGCCAGAATGCATAAAATTGACCTAAACGTCTCCTTTTCCTATTCTGAGTCGATTCTGCATGCTTTAAGTGTGTTTGGTGGCTCAGAACCATCAAAAAACGTTGAAATATAGTTCAAATTCAATAAAAATCGACAAAAATACAGTTTCTAGCTAAAATTTGATGGTTTCGTTGCACTTTCCGAGCCCGTAGGGTATCTGAGTGGCTTAAAAGTACAAGAAAACACTTCAAAAGTGACGTTTCTGAAGAATTTTAACAGTTTTCTTGTATCTACGAACGCCAGAATGCATAAAATTGACCTAAACGTCTCCTTTTCCTATTCTGAGTCGATTCTGCATGCTTTAAGTGTGTTTGGTGGCTCAGAACCATCAAAAAACGTTGAAATATAGTTCAAATTCAATAAAAATCGACAAAAATACAGTTTCTAGCTAAAATTTGATGGTTTCGTTGCACTTTCCGAGCCCGTAGGGTATCTGAGTGGCTTAAAAGTACAAGAAAACACTTCAAAAGTGACGTTTCTGAAGAATTTTAACAGTTTTCTTGTATCTACGAACGCCAGAATGCATAAAATTGACCTAAACGTCTCCTTTTCCTATTCTGAGTCGATTCTGCATGCTTTAAGTGTGTTTGGTGGCTCAGAACCATCAAAAAACGTTGAAATATAGTTCAAATTCAATAAAAATCGACAAAAATACAGTTTCTAGCTAAAATTTGATGGTTTCGTTGCACTTTCCGAGCCCGTAGGGTATCTGAGTGGCTTAAAAGTACAAGAAAACACTTCAAAAGTGACGTTTCTGAAGAATTTTAACAGTTTTCTTGTATCTACGAACGCCAGAATGCATAAAATTGACCTAAACGTCTCCTTTTCCTATTCTGAGTCGATTCTGCATGCTTTAAGTGTGTTTGGTGGCTCAGAACCATCAAAAAACGTTGAAATATAGTTCAAATTCAATAAAAATCGACAAAAATACAGTTTCTAGCTAAAATTTGATGGTTTCGTTGCACTTTCCGAGCCCGTAGGGTATCTGAGTGGCTTAAAAGTACAAGAAAACACTTCAAAAGTGACGTTTCTGAAGAATTTTAACAGTTTTCTTGTATCTACGAACGCCAGAATGCATAAAATTGACCTAAACGTCTCCTTTTCCTATTCTGAGTCGATTCTGCATGCTTTAAGTGTGTTTGGTGGCTCAGAACCATCAAAAAACGTTGAAATATAGTTCAAATTCAATAAAAATCGACAAAAATACAGTTTCTAGCTAAAATTTGATGGTTTCGTTGCACTTTCCGAGCCCGTAGGGTATCTGAGTGGCTTAAAAGTACAAGAAAACACTTCAAAAGTGACGTTTCTGAAGAATTTTAACAGTTTTCTTGTATCTACGAACGCCAGAATGCATAAAATTGACCTAAACGTCTCCTTTTCCTATTCTGAGTCGATTCTGCATGCTTTAAGTGTGTTTGGTGGCTCAGAACCATCAAAAAACGTTGAAATATAGTTCAAATTCAATAAAAATCGACAAAAATACAGTTTCTAGCTAAAATTTGATGGTTTCGTTGCACTTTCCGAGCCCGTAGGGTATCTGAGTGGCTTAAAAGTACAAGAAAACACTTCAAAAGTGACGTTTCTGAAGAATTTTAACAGTTTTCTTGTATCTACGAACGCCAGAATGCATAAAATTGACCTAAACGTCTCCTTTTCCTATTCTGAGTCGATTCTGCATGCTTTAAGTGTGTTTGGGGGCTCAGAACCATCAAAAAACGTTGAAATATAGTTCAAATTCAATAAAAATCGACAAAAATACAGTTTCTAACTAAAATTTGATGGTTTCGTTGCACTTTCCGAGCCCGTAGGGTATCTGAGTGGCTTAAAAGTACAAGAAAACACTTCAAAAGTGACGTTTCTGAAGAATTTTAACAGTTTTCTTGTATCTACGAACGCCAGAATGCATAAAATTGACCTAAACGTCTCCTTTTCCTATTCTGAGTCGATTCTGCATGCTTTAAGTGTGTTTGGTGGCTCAGAACCATCAAAAAACGTTGAAATATAGTTCAAATTCAATAAAAATCGACAAAAATACAGTTTCTAGCTAAAATTTGATGGTTTCGTTGCACTTTCCGAGCCCGTTGGGTATCTGAGTGGCTTAAAAGTACAAGAAAACACTTCAAAAGTGACGTTTCTGAAGAATTTTAACAGTTTTCTTGTATCTACGAACGCCAGAATGCATAAAATTGACCTAAACGTCTCCTTTTCCTATTCTGAGTCGATTCTGCATGCTTTAAGTGTGTTTGGTGGCTCAGAACCATCAAAAAACGTTGAAATATAGTTCAAATTCAATAAAAATCGACAAAAATACAGTTTCTAGCTAAAATTTGATGGTTTCGTTGCACTTTCCGAGCCCGTAGGGTATCTGAGTGGCTTAAAAGTACAAGAAAACACTTCAAAAGTGACGTTTCTGAAGAATTTTAACAGTTTTCTTGTATCTACGAACGCCAGAATGCATAAAATTGACCTAAACGTCTCCTTTTCCTATTCTGAGTCGATTCTGCATGCTTTAAGTGTGTTTGGTGGCTCAGAACCATCAAAAAACGTTGAAATATAGTTCAAATTCAATAAAAATCGACAAAAATACAGTTTCTAGCTAAAATTTGATGGTTTCGTTGCACTTTCCGAGCCCGTAGGGTATCTGAGTGGCTTAAAAGTACAAGAAAACACTTCAAAAGTGACGTTTCTGAAGAATTTTAACAGTTTTCTTGTATCTACGAACGCCAGAATGCATAAAATTGACCTAAACGTCTCCTTTTCCTATTCTGAGTCGATTCTGCATGCTTTAAGTGTGTTTGGTGGCTCAGAACCATCAAAAAACGTTGAAATATAGTTCAAATTCAATAAAAATCGACAAAAATACAGTTTCTAGCTAAAATTTGATGGTTTCGTTGCACTTTCCGAGCCCGTAGGGTATCTGAGTGGCTTAAAAGTACAAGAAAACACTTCAAAAGTGACGTTTCTGAAGAATTTTAACAGTTTTCTTGTATCTACGAACGCCAGAATGCATAAAATTGACCTAAACGTCTCCTTTTCCTATTCTGAGTCGATTCTGCATGCTTTAAGTGTGTTTGGTGGCTCAGAACCATCAAAAAACGTTGAAATATAGTTCAAATTCAATAAAAATCGACAAAAATACAGATTCTAGCTAAAATTTGATGGTTTCGTTGCACTTTCCGAGCCCGTAGGGTATCTGAGTGGCTTAAAAGTACAAGAAAACACTTCAAAAGTGACGTTTCTGAAGAATTTTAACAGTTTTCTTGTATCTACGAACGCCAGAATGCATAAAATTGACCTAAACGTCTCCTTTTCCTATTCTGAGTCGATTCTGCATGCTTTAAGTGTGTTTGGTGGCTCAGAACCATCAAAAAACGTTGAAATATAGTTCAAATTCAATAAAAATCGACAAAAATACAGTTTCTAGCTAAAATTTGATGGTTTCGTTGCACTTTCCGAGCCCGTAGGGTATCTGAGTGGCTTAAAAGTACAAGAAAACACTTCAAAAGTGACGTTTCTGAAGAATTTTAACAGTTTTCTTGTATCTACGAACGCCAGAATGCATAAAATTGACCTAAACGTCTCCTTTTCCTATTCTGAGTCGATTCTGCATGCTTTAAGTGTGTTTGGTGGCTCAGAACCATCAAAAAACGTTGAAATATAGTTCAAATTCAATAAAAATCGACAAAAATACAGTTTCTAGCTAAAATTTGATGGTTTCGTTGCACTTTCCGAGCCCGTAGGGTATCTGAGTGGCTTAAAAGTACAAGAAAACACTTCAAAAGTGACGTTTCTGAAGAATTTTAACAGTTTTCTTGTATCTACGAACGCCAGAATGCATAAAATTGACCTAAACGTCTCCTTTTCCTATTCTGGGTCGATTCTGCATGCTTTAAGTGTGTTTGGTGGCTCAGAACCATCAAAAAACGTTGAAATATAGTTCAAATTCAATAAAAATCGACAAAAATACAGTTTCTAGCTAAAATTTGATGGTTTCGTTGCACTTTCCGAGCCCGTAGGGTATCTGAGTGGCTTAAAAGTACAAGAAAACACTTCAAAAGTGACGTTTCTGAAGAATTTTAACAGTTTTCTTGTATCTACGAACGCCAGAATGCATAAAATTGACCTAAACGTCTCCTTTTCCTATTCTGAGTCGATTCTGCATGCTTTAAGTGTGTTTGGTGGCTCAGAACCATCAAAAAACGTTGAAATATAGTTCAAATTCAATAAAAATCGACAAAAATACAGTTTCTAGCTAAAATTTGATGGTTTCGTTGCACTTTCCGAGCCCGTAGGGTATCTGAGTGGCTTAAAAGTACAAGAAAACACTTCAAAAGTGACGTTTCTGAAGAATTTTAACAGTTTTCTTGTATCTACGAACGCCAGAATGCATAAAATTGACCTAAACGTCTCCTTTTCCTATTCTGAGTCGATTCTGCATGCTTTAAGTGTGTTTGGGGGCTCAGAACCATCAAAAAACGTTGAAATATAGTTCAAATTCAATAAAAATCGACAAAAATACAGTTTCTTGCTAAAATTTGATGGTTTCGTTGCACTTTCCGAGCCCGTAGGGTATCTGAGTGGCTTAAAAGTACAAGAAAACACTTCAAAAGTGACGTTTCTGAAGAATTTTAACAGTTTTCTTGTATCTACGAACGCCAGAATGCATAAAATTAACCTAAACGTCTCCTTTTCCTATTCTGAGTCGATTCTGCATGCTTTAAGTGTGTTTGGTGGCTCAGAACCATCAAAAAACGTTGAAATATAGTTCAAATTCAATAAAAATCGACAAAAATACAGTTTCTAGCTAAAATTTGATGGTTTCGTTGCACTTTCCGAGCCCGTAGGGTAACTGAGTGGCTTAAAAGTACAAGAAAACACTTCAAAAGTGACGTTTCTGAAGAATTTTAACAGTTTTCTTGTATCTACGAACGCCAGAATGCATAAAATTGACCTAAACGTCTCCTTTTCCTATTCTGAGTCGATTCTGCATGCTTTAAGTGTGTTTGGTGGCTCAGAACCATCAAAAAACGTTGAAATATAGTTCAAATTCAATAAAAATCGACAAAAATACAGTTTCTAGCTAAAATTTGATGGTTTCGTTGCACTTTCCGAGCCCGTAGGGTATCTGAGTGGCTTAAAAGTACAAGAAAACACTTCAAAAGTGACGTTTCTGAAGAATTTTAACAGTTTTCTTGTATCTACGAACGCCAGAATGCATAAAATTGACCTAAACGTCTCCTTTTCCTATTCTGAGTCGATTCTGCATGCTTTAAGTGTGTTTGGTGGCTCAGAACCATCAAAAAACGTTGAAATATAGTTCAAATTCAATAAAAATCGACAAAAATACAGTTTCTAGCTAAAATTTGATGGTTTCGTTGCACTTTCCGAGCCCGTAGGGTATCTGAGTGGCTTAAAAGTACAAGAAAACACTTCAAAAGTGACGTTTCTGAAGAATTTTAACAGTTTTCTTGTATCTACGAACGCCAGAATGCATAAAATTGACCTAAACGTCTCCTTTTCCTATTCTGAGTCGATTCTGCATGCTTTAAGTGTGTTTGGTGGCTCAGAACCATCAAAAAACGTTGAAATATAGTTCAAATTCAATAAAAATCGACAAAAATACAGTTTCTAGCTAAAATTTGATGGTTTCGTTGCACTTTCCGAGCCCGTAGGGTATCTGAGTGGCTTAAAAGTACAAGAAAACACTTCAAAAGTGACGTTTCTGAAGAATTTTAACAGTTTTCTTGTATCTACGAACGCCAGAATGCATAAAATTGACCTAAACGTCTCCTTTTCCTATTCTGAGTCGATTCTGCATGCTTTAAGTGTGTTTGGTGGCTCAGAACCATCAAAAAACGTTGAAATATAGTTCAAATTCAATAAAAATCGACAAAAATACAGTTTCTAGCTAAAATTTGATGGTTTCGTTGCACTTTCCGAGCCCGTAGGGTATCTGAGTGGCTTAAAAGTACAAGAAAACACTTCAAAAGTGACGTTTCTGAAGAATTTTAACAGTTTTCTTGTATCTACGAACGCCAGAATGCATAAAATTGACCTAAACGTCTCCTTTTCCTATTCTGAGTCGATTCTGCATGCTTTAAGTGTGTTTGGTGGCTCAGAACCATCAAAAAACGTTGAAATATAGTTCAAATTCAATAAAAATCGACAAAAATACAGTTTCTAGCTAAAATTTGATGGTTTCGTTGCACTTTCCGAGCCCGTAGGGTATCTGAGTGGCTTAAAAGTACAAGAAAACACTTCAAAAGTGACGTTTCTGAAGAATTTTAACAGTTTTCTTGTATCTACGAACGCCAGAATGCATAAAATTGACCTAAACGTCTCCTTTTTATAATAATAATAATAATAATAACGTTTATTGTCCAAACAGAACCATGTTCCAATTACAGGACAAGGAAGAAAAAGAAATAACAATAAATACACTAAAAACATTAAACAAACCTCACATTTCCTACACAGACTTAACATTGGTGCATATTCTACTTCTACTTAACAGAAACATTCTAAAATATTTTTGAGTTTGTCATGATTTATATCACGGTCGGCGGATATCTTGTTAAACAAATTACACATTGAGTATATCGGCGATTTTATCAACATATTGGTTCGAGGCGTCTTCAAATGAAATGTGGAAGTGGTTCTACCTTGATAACTCGGAATCCTATAGCATATGTTTTCAAGAATGTCTGGCGCGTCAATCCTGTTGTGTAAGATATTGTACAGAAATTTTATAGACGTCCTTTCTCTTCTTATTCTTAATGGTAAAATTTGGAACCTTTTCAGCAATTCAGATTGAGGACAACCTCTTTCAGGATAGACTTTGTCACATTTGTATGCGAGAAATTTTAAATAGCGTCTCTGTATTTTTTCCAAATTGTCAATATGTACATCGTATATTGGCGACCAAATGATGGAACCATATTCTAAAATTGATCTCACATATGAGTTGTACAAAACACTAATACAATTACTATTCCAGAAATCATGTGAATTTCGAATAACAAATCCTAAGAACCTGAACGCTTTATTTATCGAGTTGTTAATATGCTCCACAAAGGACAATGGGGTGTCAAATATAATTCCGAGATCAGTAATACTCTCACAGCGACAAAGTAATTTGCTGTTGATTTTATAATCGTACAACGTGATACACTTTCTTCTGGTAAACGTCATTATCTTGCATTTGTCTTGGGCTACTTCGAATCGGTTTAATGTGCAGTGTTCCACAATTCTGTCCATATCCCTTTGGAGGTCGTACGCATCATCCAAATTATTGATCTCCTTAAAAATCTTTATGTCGTCAGCAAATAAAAGAAGCCTTGTAGATGGAGAAATAGGAAAATCATTAAAAAAAATTAGGAATAATAAGGGACCTAGGTTACTACCTTGAGGTACACCCGATCTAACGGTATACGTCTTAGATGTAAATCCATTATACTGAACGTATTGTTGCCGATTACTTATGTAGTCAGTAAATAGCAACAGCAATGTGTCGCAGAAACCCATAGTTCTTAATTTCTGTAAGAGTAAATAATGGTCAATGGTGTCAAAAGCCTTATGAATGTCTAAATATCCCACATCAACCTGTCCATTTCTGTCTAACACCTCCGATAAATACTGTACCAATACGAATAGATTAGTTGTCGTGGATCGGCCTTTTACAAACCCATGCTGAATGATGGAAATAGTGTTTTTTATTTGAAAATAAATGTGATTATACAACACAATTTCAAATAATTTTGAAAAGTTACAGATAATTGAAATCGGCCTGTAATTTGAGATTATTTCCGCATCACTGGATTTAAGTATGGGACAGATTTTAGCCACCTTCCACATTTTAGGAAAGATTCCTGTGCGCAAAGATAGGTTAAATATTGTGCATAAGGGTTTAGAAAATACAGAAATGCAGTCCTTCACGATGAATGATGGTATTCCATCATCTCCAGAAGTAAATTTACTACTAAGTTTTTTAGCAGCTGTGCGAATATCTTCTTCCGTAATTTCTCGGATAATAACATCAGCAGGACTATGTGTATAATTCTGAGGTGGAGTTGGCCTTGAGTTAATAAAGGTACTACTAAAAAGTAGAATATGCACCAATGTTAAGTCTGTGTAGGAAATGTGAGGTTTGTTTAATGTTTTTAGTGTATTTATTGTTATTTCTTTTTCTTCCTTGTCCTGTAATTGGAACATGGTTCTGTTTGGACAATAAACGTTATTATTATTATTATTATTATCTACGAACGCCAGAATGCATAAAATTGACCTAAACGTCTCCTTTTCCTATTCTGAGTCGATTCTGCATGCTTTAAGTGTGTTTGGTGGCTCAGAACCATCAAAAAACGTTGAAATATAGTTCAAATTCAATAAAAATCGACAAAAATACAGTTTCTAGCTAAAATTTGATGGTTTCGTTGCACTTTCCGAGCCCGTAGGGTATCTGAGTGGCTTAAAAGTACAAGAAAACACTTCAAAAGTGACGTTTCTGAAGAATTTTAACAGTTTTCTTGTATCTACGAACGCCAGAATGCATAAAATTGACCTAAACGTCTCCTTTTCCTATTCTGAGTCGATTCTGCATGCTTTAAGTGTGTTTGGTGGCTCAGAACCTTCAAAAAACGTTGAAATATAGTTCAAATTCAATAAAAATCGACAAAAATACAGTTTCTAGCTAAAATTTGATGGTTTCGTTGCACTTTCCGAGCCCGTAGGGTATCTGAGTGGCTTAAAAGTACAAGAAAACACTTCAAAAGTGACGTTTCTGAAGAATTTTAACAGTTTTCTTGTATCTACGAACGCCAGAATGCATAAAATTGACCTAAACGTCTCCTTTTCCTATTCTGAGTCGATTCTGCATGCTTTAAGTGTGTTTGGTGGCTCAGAACCATCAAAAAACGTTGAAATATAGTTCAAATTCAATAAAAATCGACAAAAATACAGTTTCTAGCTAAAATTTGATGGTTTCGTTGCACTTTCCGAGCCCGTAGGGTATCTGAGTGGCTTAAAAGTACAAGAAAACACTTCAAAAGTGACGTTTCTGAAGAATTTTAACAGTTTTCTTGTATCTACGAACGCCAGAATGCATAAAATTGACCTAAACGTCTCCTTTTCCTATTCTGAGTCGATTCTGCATGCTTTAAGTGTGTTTGGTGGCTCAGAACCATCAAAAAACGTTGAAATATAGTTCAAATTCAATAAAAATCGACAAAAATACAGTTTCTAGCTAAAATTTGATGGTTTCGTTGCACTTTCCGAGCCCGTAGGGTATCTGAGTGGCTTAAAAGTACAAGAAAACACTTCAAAAGTGACGTTTCTGAAGAATTTTAACAGTTTTCTTGTATCTACGAACGCCAGAATGCATAAAATTGACCTAAACGTCTCCTTTTCCTATTCTGAGTCGATTCTGCATGCTTTAAGTGTGTTTGGTGGCTCAGAACCATCAAAAAACGTTGAAATATAGTTCAAATTCAATAAAAATCGACAAAAATACAGTTTCTAGCTAAAATTTGATGGTTTCGTTGCACTTTCCGAGCCCGTAGGGTATCTGAGTGGCTTAAAAGTACAAGAAAACACTTCAAAAGTGACGTTTCTGAAGAATTTTAACAGTTTTCTTGTATCTACGAACGCCAGAATGCATAAAATTGACCTAAACGTCTCCTTTTCCTATTCTGAGTCGATTCTGCATGCTTTAAGTGTGTTTGGTGGCTCAGAACCATCAAAAAACGTTGAAATATAGTTCAAATTCAATAAAAATCGACAAAAATACAGTTTCTAGCTAAAATTTGATGGTTTCGTTGCACTTTCCGAGCCCGTAGGGTATCTGAGTGGCTTAAAAGTACAAGAAAACACTTCAAAAGTGACGTTTCTGAAGAATTTTAACAGTTTTCTTGTATCTACGAACGCCAGAATGCATAAAATTGACCTAAACGTCTCCTTTTCCTATTCTGAGTCGATTCTGCATGCTTTAAGTGTGTTTGGTGGCTCAGAACCATCAAAAAACGTTGAAATATAGTTCAAATTCAATAAAAATCGACAAAAATACAGTTTCTAGCTAAAATTTGATGGTTTCGTTGCACTTTCCGAGCCCGTAGGGTATCTGAGTGGCTTAAAAGTACAAGAAAACACTTCAAAAGTGACGTTTCTGAAGAATTTTAACAGTTTTCTTGTATCTACGAACGCCAGAATGCATAAAATTGACCTAAACGTCTCCTTTTCCTATTCTGAGTCGATTCTGCATGCTTTAAGTGTGTTTGGTGGCTCAGAACCATCAAAAAACGTTGAAATATAGTTCAAATTCAATAAAAATCGACAAAAATACAGTTTCTAGCTAAAATTTGATGGTTTCGTTGCACTTTCCGAGCCCGTAGGGTATCTGAGTGGCTTAAAAGTACAAGAAAACACTTCAAAAGTGACGTTTCTGAAGAATTTTAACAGTTTTCTTGTATCTACGAACGCCAGAATGCATAAAATTGACCTAAACGTCTCCTTTTCCTATTCTGAGTCGATTCTGCATGCTTTAAGTGTGTTTGGTGGCTCAGAACCATCAAAAAACGTTGAAATATAGTTCAAATTCAATAAAAATCGACAAAAATACAGTTTCTAGCTAAAATTTGATGGTTTCGTTGCACTTTCCGAGCCCGTAGGGTATCTGAGTGGCTTAAAAGTACAAGAAAACACTTCAAAAGTGACGTTTCTGAAGAATTTTAACAGTTTTCTTGTATCTACGAACGCCAGAATGCATAAAATTGACCTAAACGTCTCCTTTTCCTATTCTGAGTCGATTCTGCATGCTTTAAGTGTGTTTGGTGGCTCAGAACCATCAAAAAACGTTGAAATATAGTTCAAATTCAATAAAAATCGACAAAAATACAGTTTCTAGCTAAAATTTGATGGTTTCGTTGCACTTTCCGAGCCCGTAGGGTATCTGAGTGGCTTAAAAGTACAAGAAAACACTTCAAAAGTGACGTTTCTGAAGAATTTTAACAGTTTTCTTGTATCTACGAACGCCAGAATGCATAAAATTGACCTAAACGTCTCCTTTTCCTATTCTGAGTCGATTCTGCATGCTTTAAGTGTGTTTGGTGGCTCAGAACCATCAAAAAACGTTGAAATATAGTTCAAATTCAATAAAAATCGACAAAAATACAGTTTCTAGCTAAAATTTGATGGTTTCGTTGCACTTTCCGAGCCCGTAGGGTATCTGAGTGGCTTAAAAGTACAAGAAAACACTTCAAAAGTGACGTTTCTGAAGAATTTTAACAGTTTTCTTGTATCTACGAACGCCAGAATGCATAAAATTGACCTAAACGTCTCCTTTTCCTATTCTGAGTCGATTCTGCATGCTTTAAGTGTGTTTGGTGGCTCAGAACCATCAAAAAACGTTGAAATATAGTTCAAATTCAATAAAAATCGACAAAAATACAGTTTCTAGCTAAAATTTGATGGTTTCGTTGCACTTTCCGAGCCCGTAGGGTATCTGAGTGGCTTAAAAGTACAAGAAAACACTTCAAAAGTGACGTTTCTGAAGAATTTTAACAGTTTTCTTGTATCTACGAACGCCAGAATGCATAAAATTGACCTAAACGTCTCCTTTTCCTATTCTGAGTCGATTCTGCATGCTTTAAGTGTGTTTGGTGGCTCAGAACCATCAAAAAACGTTGAAATATAGTTCAAATTCAATAAAAATCGACAAAAATACAGTTTCTAGCTAAAATTTGATGGTTTCGTTGCACTTTCCGAGCCCGTAGGGTATCTGAGTGGCTTAAAAGTACAAGAAAACACTTCAAAAGTGACGTTTCTGAAGAATTTTAACAGTTTTCTTGTATCTACGAACGCCAGAATGCATAAAATTGACCTAAACGTCTCCTTTTCCTATTCTGAGTCGATTCTGCATGCTTTAAGTGTGTTTGGTGGCTCAGAACCATCAAAAAACGTTGAAATATAGTTCAAATTCAATAAAAATCGACAAAAATACAGTTTCTAGCTAAAATTTGATGGTTTCGTTGCACTTTCCGAGCCCGTAGGGTATCTGAGTGGCTTAAAAGTACAAGAAAACACTTCAAAAGTGACGTTTCTGAAGAATTTTAACAGTTTTCTTGTATCTACGAACGCCAGAATGCATAAAATTGACCTAAACGTCTCCTTTTCCTATTCTGAGTCGATTCTGCATGCTTTAAGTGTGTTTGGTGGCTCAGAACCATCAAAAAACGTTGAAATATAGTTCAAATTCAATAAAAATCGACAAAAATACAGTTTCTAGCTAAAATTTGATGGTTTCGTTGCACTTTCCGAGCCCGTAGGGTATCTGAGTGGCTTAAAAGTACAAGAAAACACTTCAAAAGTGACGTTTCTGAAGAATTTTAACAGTTTTCTTGTATCTACGAACGCCAGAATGCATAAAATTGACCTAAACGTCTCCTTTTCCTATTCTGAGTCGATTCTGCATGCTTTAAGTGTGTTTGGTGGCTCAGAACCATCAAAAAACGTTGAAATATAGTTCAAATTCAATAAAAATCGACAAAAATACAGTTTCTAGCTAAAATTTGATGGTTTCGTTGCACTTTCCGAGCCCGTAGGGTATCTGAGTGGCTTAAAAGTACAAGAAAACACTTCAAAAGTGACGTTTCTGAAGAATTTTAACAGTTTTCTTGTATCTACGAACGCCAGAATGCATAAAATTGACCTAAACGTCTCCTTTTCCTATTCTGAGTCGATTCTGCATGCTTTAAGTGTGTTTGGTGGCTCAGAACCATCAAAAAACGTTGAAATATAGTTCAAATTCAATAAAAATCGACAAAAATACAGTTTCTAGCTAAAATTTGATGGTTTCGTTGCACTTTCCGAGCCCGTAGGGTATCTGAGTGGCTTAAAAGTACAAGAAAACACTTCAAAAGTGACGTTTCTGAAGAATTTTAACAGTTTTCTTGTATCTACGAACGCCAGAATGCATAAAATTGACCTAAACGTCTCCTTTTCCTATTCTGAGTCGATTCTGCATGCTTTAAGTGTGTTTGGTGGCTCAGAACCATCAAAAAACGTTGAAATATAGTTCAAATTCAATAAAAATCGACAAAAATACAGTTTCTAGCTAAAATTTGATGGTTTCGTTGCACTTTCCGAGCCCGTAGGGTATCTGAGTGGCTTAAAAGTACAAGAAAACACTTCAAAAGTAACGTTTCTGAAGAATTTTAACAGTTTTCTTGTATCTACGAACGCCAGAATGCATAAAATTGACCTAAACGTCTCCTTTTCCTATTCTGAGTCGATTCTGCATGCTTTAAGTGTGTTTGGTGGCTCAGAACCATCAAAAAACGTTGAAATATAGTTCAAATTCAATAAAAATCGACAAAAATACAGTTTCTAGCTAAAATTTGATGGTTTCGTTGCACTTTCCGAGCCCGTAGGGTATCTGAGTGGCTTAAAAGTACAAGAAAACACTTCAAAAGTGACGTTTCTGAAGAATTTTAACAGTTTTCTTGTATCTACGAACGCCAGAATGCATAAAATTGACCTAAACGTCTCCTTTTCCTATTCTGAGTCGATTCTGCATGCTTTAAGTGTGTTTGGTGGCTCAGAACCATCAAAAAACGTTGAAATATAGTTCAAATTCAATAAAAATCGACAAAAATACAGTTTCTAGCTAAAATTTGATGGTTTCGTTGCACTTTCCGAGCCCGTAGGGTATCTGAGTGGCTTAAAAGTACAAGAAAACACTTCAAAAGTGACGTTTCTGAAGAATTTTAACAGTTTTCTTGTATCTACGAACGCCAGAATGCATAAAATTGACCTAAACGTCTCCTTTTCCTATTCTGAGTCGATTCTGCATGCTTTAAGTGTGTTTGGTGGCTCAGAACCATCAAAAAACGTTGAAATATAGTTCAAATTCAATAAAAATCGACAAAAATACAGTTTCTAGCTAAAATTTGATGGTTTCGTTGCACTTTCCGAGCCCGTAGGGTATCTGAGTGGCTTAAAAGTACAAGAAAACACTTCAAAAGTGACGTTTCTGAAGAATTTTAACAGTTTTCTTGTATCTACGAACGCCAGAATGCATAAAATTGACCTAAACGTCTCCTTTTCCTATTCTGAGTCGATTCTGCATGCTTTAAGTGTGTTTGGTGGCTCAGAACCATCAAAAAACGTTGAAATATAGTTCAAATTCAATAAAAATCGACAAAAATACAGTTTCTAGCTAAAATTTGATGGTTTCGTTGCACTTTCCGAGCCCGTAGGGTATCTGAGTGGCTTAAAAGTACAAGAAAACACTTCAAAAGTGACGTTTCTGAAGAATTTTAACAGTTTTCTTGTATCTACGAACGCCAGAATGCATAAAATTGACCTAAACGTCTCCTTTTCCTATTCTGAGTCGATTCTGCATGCTTTAAGTGTGTTTGGTGGCTCAGAACCATCAAAAAACGTTGAAATATAGTTCAAATTCAATAAAAATCGACAAAAATACAGTTTCTAGCTAAAATTTGATGGTTTCGTTGCACTTTCCGAGCCCGTAGGGTATCTGAGTGGCTTAAAAGTACAAGAAAACACTTCAAAAGTGACGTTTCTGAAGAATTTTAACAGTTTTCTTGTATCTACGAACGCCAGAATGCATAAAATTGACCTAAACGTCTCCTTTTCCTATTCTGAGTCGATTCTGCATGCTTTAAGTGTGTTTGGTGGCTCAGAACCATCAAAAAACGTTGAAATATAGTTCAAATTCAATAAAAATCGACAAAAATACAGTTTCTAGCTAAAATTTGATGGTTTCGTTGCACTTTCCGAGCCCGTAGGGTATCTGAGTGGCTTAAAAGTACAAGAAAACACTTCAAAAGTGACGTTTCTGAAGAATTTTAACAGTTTTCTTGTATCTACGAACGCCAGAATGCATAAAATTGACCTAAACGTCTCCTTTTCCTATTCTGAGTCGATTCTGCATGCTTTAAGTGTGTTTGGTGGCTCAGAACCATCAAAAAACGTTGAAATATAGTTCAAATTCAATAAAAATCGACAAAAATACAGTTTCTAGCTAAAATTTGATGGTTTCGTTGCACTTTCCGAGCCCGTAGGGTATCTGAGTGGCTTAAAAGTACAAGAAAACACTTCAAAAGTGACGTTTCTGAAGAATTTTAACAGTTTTCTTGTATCTACGAACGCCAGAATGCATAAAATTGACCTAAACGTCTCCTTTTCCTATTCTGAGTCGATTCTGCATGCTTTAAGTGTGTTTGGTGGCTCAGAACCATCAAAAAACGTTGAAATATAGTTCAAATATAGTTCAAATTCAATAAAAATCGACAAAAATACAGTTTCTAGCTAAAATTTGATGGTTTCGTTGCACTTTCCGAGCCCGTAGGGTATCTGAGTGGCTTAAAAGTACAAGAAAACACTTCAAAAGTGACGTTTCTGAAGAATTTTAACAGTTTTCTTGTATCTACGAACGCCAGAATGCATAAAATTGACCTAAACGTCTCCTTTTCCTATTCTGAGTCGATTCTGCATGCTTTAAGTGTGTTTGGTGGCTCAGAACCATCAAAAAACGTTGAAATATAGTTCAAATTCAATAAAAATCGACAAAAATACAGTTTCTAGCTAAAATTTGATGGTTTCGTTGCACTTTCCGAGCCCGTAGGGTATCTGAGTGGCTTAAAAGTACAAGAAAACACTTCAAAAGTGACGTTTCTGAAGAATTTTAACAGTTTTCTTGTATCTACGAACGCCAGAATGCATAAAATTGACCTAAACGTCTCCTTTTCCTATTCTGAGTCGATTCTGCATGCTTTAAGTGTGTTTGGTGGCTCAGAACCATCAAAAAACGTTGAAATATAGTTCAAATTCAATAAAAATCGACAAAAATACAGTTTCTAGCTAAAATTTGATGGTTTCGTTGCACTTTCCGAGCCCGTAGGGTATCTGAGTGGCTTAAAAGTACAAGAAAACACTTCAAAAGTGACGTTTCTGAAGAATTTTAACAGTTTTCTTGTATCTACGAACGCCAGAATGCATAAAATTGACCTAAACGTCTCCTTTTCCTATTCTGAGTCGATTCTGCATGCTTTAAGTGTGTTTGGTGGCTCAGAACCATCAAAAAACGTTGAAATATAGTTCAAATTCAATAAAAATCGACAAAAATACAGTTTCTAGCTAAAATTTGATGGTTTCGTTGCACTTTCCGAGCCCGTAGGGTATCTGAGTGGCTTAAAAGTACAAGAAAACACTTCAAAAGTGACGTTTCTGAAGAATTTTAACAGTTTTCTTGTATCTACGAACGCCAGAATGCATAAAATTGACCTAAACGTCTCCTTTTCCTATTCTGAGTCGATTCTGCATGCTTTAAGTGTGTTTGGTGGCTCAGAACCATCAAAAAACGTTGAAATATAGTTCAAATTCAATAAAAATCGACAAAAATACAGTTTCTAGCTAAAATTTGATGGTTTCGTTGCACTTTCCGAGCCCGTAGGGTATCTGAGTGGCTTAAAAGTACAAGAAAACACTTCAAAAGTGACGTTTCTGAAGAATTTTAACAGTTTTCTTGTATCTACGAACGCCAGAATGCATAAAATTGACCTAAACGTCTCCTTTTCCTATTCTGAGTCGATTCTGCATGCTTTAAGTGTGTTTGGTGGCTCAGAACCATCAAAAAACGTTGAAATATAGTTCAAATTCAATAAAAATCGACAAAAATACAGTTTCTAGCTAAAATTTGATGGTTTCGTTGCACTTTCCGAGCCCGTAGGGTATCTGAGTGGCTTAAAAGTACAAGAAAACACTTCAAAAGTGACGTTTCTGAAGAATTTTAACAGTTTTCTTGTATCTACGAACGCCAGAATGCATAAAATTGACCTAAACGTCTCCTTTTCCTATTCTGAGTCGATTCTGCATGCTTTAAGTGTGTTTGGTGGCTCAGAACCATCAAAAAACGTTGAAATATAGTTCAAATTCAATAAAAATCGACAAAAATACAATTTCTAGCTAAAATTTGATGGTTTCGTTGCACTTTCCGAGCCCGCAGGGTATCTGAGTGGCTTAAAAGTACAAGAAAACACTTCAAAAGTGACGTTTCTGAAGAATTTTAACAGTTTTCTTGTATCTACGAACGCCAGAATGCATAATATTGACCTAAACGTCTCCTTTTCCTATTCTGAGTCGATTCTGCATGCTTTAAGTGTGTTTGGTGGCTCAGAACCATCAAAAAACGTTGAAATATAGTTCAAATTCAATAAAAATCGACAAAAATACAGTTTCTAGCTAAAATTTGATGGTTTCGTTGCACTTTCCGAGCCCGTAGGGTATCTGAGTGGCTTAAAAGTACAAGAAAACACTTCAAAAGTGACGTTTCTGAAGAATTTTAACAGTTTTCTTGTATCTACGAACGCCAGAATGCATAAAATTGACCTAAACGTCTCCTTTTCCTATTCTGAGTCGATTCTGCATGCTTTAAGTGTGTTTGGTGGCTCAGAACCATCAAAAAACGTTGAAATATAGTTCAAATTCAATAAAAATCGACAAAAATACAGTTTCTAGCTAAAATTTGATGGTTTCGTTGCACTTTCCGAGCCCGTAGGGTATCTGAGTGGCTTAAAAGTACAAGAAAACACTTCAAAAGTGAAGTTTCTGAAGAATTTTAACAGTTTTCTTGTATCTACGAACGCCAGAATGCATAAAATTGACCTAAACGTCTCCTTTTCCTATTCTGAGTCGATTCTGCATGCTTTAAGTGTGTTTGGTGGCTCAGAACCATCAAAAAACGTTGAAATATAGTTCAAATTCAATAAAAATCGACAAAAATACAGTTTCTAACTAAAATTTGATGGTTTCGTTCCACTTTCCTAGCCCGTAGGGTATCTGAGTGGCTTAAAAGTACAAGAAAACACTTCAAAAGTGACGTTTCTGAAGAATTTTAACAGTTTTCTTGTATCTACGAACGCCAGAATGCATAAAATTAACCTAAACGTCTCCTTTTCCTATTCTGAGTCGATTCTGCATGCTTTAAGTGTGTTTGGTGGCTCAGAACCATCAAAAAACGTTGAAATATAGTTCAAATTCAATAAAAATCGACAAAAATACAATTTCTAGCTAAAATTTGATGGTTTCGTTGCACTTTCCGAGCCCGTAGGGTATCTGAGTGGCTTAAAAGTACAAGAAAACACTTCAAAAGTGACGTTTCTGAAGAATTTTAACAGTTTTCTTGTATCTACGAACGCCAGAATGCATAAAATTGACCTAAACGTCTCCTTTTCCTATTCTGAGTCGATTCTGCATGCTTTAAGTGTGTTTGGTGGCTCAGAACCATCAAAAAACGTTGAAATATAGTTCAAATTCAATAAAAATCGACAAAAATACAGTTTCTAGCTAAAATTTGATGGTTTCGTTGCACTTTCCGAGCCCGTAGGGTATCTGAGTGGCTTAAAAGTACAAGAAAACACTTCAAAAGTGACGTTTCTGAAGAATTTTAACAGTTTTCTTGTATCTACGAACGCCAGAATGCATAAAATTGACCTAAACGTCTCCTTTTCCTATTCTGAGTCGATTCTGCATGCTTTAAGTGTGTTTGGTGGCTCAGAACCATCAAAAAACGTTGAAATATAGTTCAAATTCAATAAAAATCGACAAAAATACAGTTTCTAGCTAAAATTTGATGGTTTCGTTGCACTTTCCGAGCCCGTAGGGTATCTGAGTGGCTTAAAAGTACAAGAAAACACTTCAAAAGTGACGTTTCTGAAGAATTTTAACAGTTTTCTTGTATCTACGAACGCCAGAATGCATAAAATTGACCTAAACGTCCTCCTTTTCCTATTCTGAGTCGATTCTGCATGCTTTAAGTGTGTTTGGTGGCTCAGAACCAT